>NC_042633.1:7443415-7533415 GCF_901001135.1 Rhinatrema bivittatum
AAGGTGTAGTTAACACCCTTTTTCCAGAGGCCAGATGCAGTCTGTTGTGGTAGCTCTCCATAGGCAACTTGTCAAGGGGGACAGAGTTGGAAATTCTGGAGTGCATGGTGATTACCATTAATACAAGTCTCAATGGTTGGGGAACACATTGGCAGGGATGGATGGTGCAAGATCTCTGGAGTGTGGAGAAGTCTTGATGTTTGGAAAAGAGGACAATCAGGAAATCCTTGCTCAAGTTTCTACCACTACTGAAACGAAAGGCAGTGAGAATATTTTTGGACAATGCTACAGAAATAGCTTATGTGAACCAGCAAAGCAGGACCAGGAGCACATTGTTTGTGACAAAATGTGAAGCTGTTGCTCCACGGAGCAGATAGTTATCTTTTAGCATTACGAGCAGTGTACATTGCTGGTGTGGAAAATATTTAAGTGGATTATTTGAGTAGACACACTGGATCCCAGAGAGTGAGAATTGTTGGGAAAGGCAATCGCTTGGATTCTGTCTGAGTGGGAGGTTCTTCAGATAGACCTGAAGGCATTTGCAGTCAATGCTTTTTCAGCATTGTCTTCTTATACTAGGGACAGTTTTGCAAGTTCTTTGGCTTCTCCTTCAGATGTGGTACATTTCCTGAAAGGGTTGGGGATGCTTCCCCAATTGAAATCTCATCCTGGTTTTGGCTACTTTGTCAACATCTCCTTTTGAGCCCCTAAAGAGAGTGACATTGAAAGCAATGTTTCTGGTGGCAATTTGTTCTGCAAGCCGGGTTTTGGAAATTCAGTCTTTGCCGTGTAGGGATCCCTTTTTGAGGATTTCTTTGGAAGGGATTTTAATTTGCACAATGCCTTCCCTTTTGCCAAACATGTTCTCAGCTTTCCATATGGATCAGTCAGTGGAATTACTGTTTTTTTCAGAGACTTGGTTTGGGCAGAAAGCTGATGGAACTGCACATGCTTCTGAGGGTTGTGTTTTCTGAAGGTAACCAACAATTTTAGATAATGAGATCATTTGTTTCTGCTGTTTAGTGGAAATAAGAAAGTTAGAAGGCTTATAAAGCTGTAAGTGCATGGTGGATTAAAGAAATGAACTCATTGGCATACATATGCAGAGATTTGGTGGTGCCAAAGGGCATGTGATGGGCAGAGTCGCAGTTTGTAGCATAACGAGATTTCTAAGGTTGCTACTTGATCCTCAAACATTCCTTTTCCAGATATTGCTTTGGGTAGAAAATACTGACAGGCTGTAGATGGCACACTGCCTTAAGAGGAAGTTTCTGTGAAACTTTCTTTCCATGTCTCCATCTGCTGATAGGGGAGAAAAATCCAAGTATATGGACTTCAGGAAATAAAAATTGAAAGTAAGAGACCTAATTTTACTTTTTTGAATATGTCTTAACAGTTAGCACTGACTTTTGGCTTTATTAACCCCTTTTTGAAGGGGATAATAAACATGTGGATAAAGAACCGGCAGAAGTAACGTATTTGGATTTTCAGAAGGCATTTGACAAAGTCCCTCATGAGAGGCTTATAAAAAAACTAAAAGTTTTCTTATAAAACTAAATATTTGACTGGGGCTCAGTCAAATTATCAATGCCCCAACACATAAAGCAGGTCATACACTTGAGCTTGTCTTCATCAACACTAACATTTGGTCAAACCACCAAACTAAGATAACAAAAATACCATGGTCAGACCACTAAAAAAGCACAACTAAATCCTTCTCATACCATCCACCTTTTTGCATTGAAACTCTTCAAGCAAATCTTCAAATTGAACTAACTAACATAGACCTGTCAAACACCAAAAACGCAACCTCATCCTGGATTACCATAACTAGAACTGTAGCTGACAAGATAAATCCCTTGATAAAGAAAACTATAAAAGAAACAAAAAATCAAAACCTTTGGTACAATGAAAATATCAGAGCAGCCAAACAGAAACTCAGAAAAAAAGAGAAATCATGGAGAAACAAAAAAACAACCACACTATTAAATGCATACAGAGCACAACTAGCTGAATACAAAAAACTCATCGCTAAAACAAAAAAGACTTCTACACTAACAAAATAAACAAATACCAACAAAACCTTAAGATGCTCTTCAACATAGTAAAAAGCCTAACCAAATCATCTTACGATGACCAACCACAAGCAACATCAAAGATCTCTAGTAACGACTTCGCAGACTTCTTTAATGAAAAAATCAAAACCCTCATAAAGTACAAGCTAAAAAATGACTCACAAGACCAGAAAATACCAAACATTCAAACAAAAAGCTGGCCCTATTTTGAGACAGCATCTTCTTTAGAAGTCCAAATGATCATTAAAAAAATGAACCCAGCCAAACACCCTATTGACGCCATTCCCATTACAACGATAAAAAATCTTGAACCACCAATAACTAAAATGATAACTGAAATCGTAAACCTCTCCGTCACGGAAGGAAACTACCCTGAATGCCTAAAATCAGCAATCATCAAACCCATTCTCAAAAACAATAATCTTGATCCTGAAAACCCAATGAACTACCGACCCATATCAAACCTCCCTTTCATTGCCAAAATCATTGAAAAAGTCATCCACACACAACTCACTGACCACCTAGAAGAAAACAATATCCTGCCACCCGCTCAATTTGGCTTCAGAAAACAACTGAACACTGAAACCCTTCTACTAGCAATGAACGACTTCGTACTCAAAGGTTTTGAAAAAGGCCAGAGATACCTGCTAATCCTACTCGACCTTTCTGCAGCCTTTGATACAGTAAATCATTCCATTATGATTAACCGTATATCCGAAATTGGAGCTAAAGAAACAACCCTACAATGGTTCTCCTCTTTCCTATCTTACTCCTACCAAGTACTACTCAATGATTCCCTCTTAAAGAAAATCAATCTAAACACGGGAGTTCCCCAGCGATCCGCTCTGTCAGCAACACTCTTTAACATCTATCTGCTTCCTTTATGCCACTTCCTATCAAATCTCAATCTGACACACTTCATCTATGCTGATGATATTCAAATATTAATCCCAATAAAAAAATCACTAGAAGAAACTTACAAATTAACAGCAACTTACCTAAACAATATAAAGGAAATTCTAACCAACTTAAAACTCATCCTCAACTTCGACAAGACTGAAATGATTTTATTAGACAGAAAAAACAACTCTCCTCAAATACCACCACTCAACCTAATGAACCAAAGTTCAGTTATATCTCCAAACAACCATGCCCGCAACCTCGGAGTAATAATTGACAGAGAACTTTCTTTTAAAAACCATATCACAACAAAAATCAAAGATGGATATCATAAACTACTTACTCTCCGTCATATAAAACCTTTTCTTTCCAATAATGACTTCAGAACAGTCCTTCAATTCCTAATTTTCTCCAAGATAGATTACTGTAACTCACTCCTTTTCAACCTACCTATAAACACCATTCGCCCACTGCAGATCCTACAGAACACTGCTGCAAGAATCCTCACTGGATCCAAAAAACGCAACCACATCACTCCAATACTTATCTCACTACACTGGCTACCAATAAGATTCAGAATTGAATACAAAGTACTATCCATCCGCCATAAAATTATATATGAAAAAGAAGAAAATTGGCTAAGTTCATCTATAAAACTACATACCCCAAATAGAAACCTCAGATCAGCAAACAAGGGACTTCAAAAAACACCTCCTATGCATTCCAAGCAACTCACCTCAACCCAAAAGAGAGCAATTTCTCTAGGTAGCCCAAAACTCTGGAACTCCCTACCAACTGAACTCACAACTCAAGAAAACCTAAAAACATTCAAAAAAGAGCTAAAGACATGGTTATTCAACAAAGCATAACAACTCACCCAATGAACAACACAACAACTTCACCCTCCACTTCAACCTGAAGATTAAATGAATATTTTTTATTTTATTTTTTTATTTAAAAACTTTTCTATACCGTCGCTAAGTTATATACCATCGCAACGGTTTACAAATAGGCACATAGACTAAGGTTAGTAAATCTAGGATATCGTACATTCTAACAGGTGCCAATAAAGTTCGGTTACAATTTCATAAATAAAATCATTATTTGAGTAATGTTGGTCAAGTCGAGGTATATTATTGAGTTACTATCTCTTTGAGATATTACTTCTTAAATGTAGGATTGATTAAATTCATTCTCATCTGCATTACTCTGTACTTTCAATCTCTGCCCTCCACACTCTTTAGTGAAGGCTTTTTTAAAGAGCCATGTTTTTAAATTTTTCTTAAAAGTTTTGAGATTATTCTGTAATCTGAGTTCAGGGGGCATCATGTTCCATAGTATGGGCCCAGTCAATCATAAAGCCCTTTCTCTCACTTGGGTTAATTTTGCTGACTTTACTGAAGGGATTGTTAGTAGTGCTTTGTTTGCTGAGCGGAGGTTTCTTTGTGTAACGTGTACTCGTAAGGTTGTGTTTAGCCAGTCTGCTTCTTTATCATATATTAGTTTGTGTATGGTACATAAGGCCTTGTATTTTATCATGTATATGAACTTATCTCAACTATGGACTATAACTATGAAGTTAAACGTAAACCAGAACAGTAATTAACTAACATTTGTCTCCCCTATGTTTAACAACAGTTTAAACCTTTTTGAAACTCTGTTTATCCCTTAACATGTAACCTTCATATTTGTAAACCGTTATGATGGATTTATAATGATGAATTCGAATGACGGTATTTAAAACCCAATAAATAAATAAATAAATAAAAGGTCATGGGATAGGAGGCGATGTCCTTTCGTGGATTTCAAACTGGTTAAAAGACAGGAAACAGAGAGTAAGATTAAATGGTTATTTTTTTCAGTGGAAAAGGATAAACAGTGGAGTGCCTCAGGGATCTGTACTTGGACCGGTGCTTTTCAATATATATATAAATGATCTGGAAAGGAATATGACGAGTGAGGTAATCAAATTTGCAGATGATACAAAATTATTCTGAGTAGTTAAATCACATGTGGATTGTGATAAATTGCAGGAGGACCTTGCAAGACTGGAAGATTGGGCATTCAAAAGGCAGATTAAATTTAATGTGGATAAGTGCAAGGTGATGAATATAGGGAAAAATAGCCCATGCTGTAATTACACAATGATAGGTTCCATATTAGGAGCTACCACCCAGAAAAAAGATCTGGGCGTCATAGTTGTTATTACATTGACATCATTGACTCGGTGTGCCTCGGCAGTCAAAAAAGCAAACAGAATGTTAGGAATTATTAGGACGGGAATGGTAAATAAAATGGAAAATGACATAACACCTCTGTATCGCTCCATGGTGAGACCATACCTTGACTACTGTGTACAATTCTAGTTGTCATATCTCAAAAAAGATATAGTTGCACTGGAGAAGGTAAAGAGAAGGACAACCAACATGATAAAAGGGATGGAACAGCTCCCCTACGAGGAAAGGCTGAAGAGGTTAGGGCCGTTCACCTTGAAGAAGAGATGGCTGAAGGGGGGATATAATAGAGGTCTTTAAAATTAAGAGAGGTCTAGAACGTGTAAATGGGAATCAGTTATTTACTCTTTTGGATAATAAAAGGACTAGGGGCCACTCCCTGAAGTTAGCAAGTAGCAGATTTAAAACTAATTGGAGAAAATTCTTTTTCACTCAACACACAATAAAGCTCTGGAATTTGTTGCCAGAGGATGTGGTTAGTGCAGTTAGTGTAGCTGGGTTTAAAAAAGGTTTGGATAAGTTCTTGGAGGAGAAGTCCATTAATTGCTATCAATCAAGTTGACATAGGCAATAGCCACTGCTATTACTGGCATCAGTAGCATGGAATCTACTTAGTGTTTGTGTACTTGATAGATACTTATAGCCTGGATTGACCTTTGTTGGAAACAGGATGCTGGGCTTGATGGACCCTTGATCTGACCCAATATGGCAATTTCTTATGTTCTTATGAGTACCTGGTGTTTGAAGATCAGTCGAGTTTCCGCAGACTGAAAAGCATACGTGAACTTTTGCAGTTAAATGACCTTTTAAAAATGTACCTCATACTGTTTGTCATTACCATGTAGTGAACTGTATGGGTCAAGCATACTTACAATCACATATCTCAAACAAACACTGGCACTTACCTGCCAAGGCTTAAAGTGTTTGATGTCCCCGCATGATCCATTGAAGAAAGGTCCTTTTCCAGGTTTACAGGAATGCATGGCATGCAGGGCATGAGCCACCACGTACACAGTGTAATAAGCATTATACGTATACCTTAGGTTTGTCATATCAAAGAAACGAATATCAAGTGTCCTTGGGTCTTCCTTCCCTGTGCAGAGTTGCCCTTTTCTGCTTAGTTCTTGAAGAGTGGCCTGGTCCATGTTGGGGTCAGCCCACCTGCAGCCAAAAACTTTTTCCCAATACTGCCTAACAAAGATGTCTTCTGTAGTTCTGAAAGGATGAAGATCATAGAGGTAGTCTTTGAATCTTGGAATTTTGCCTGTAGGAACAGAGAATGCAATGGATCCTTTAAGAGTTTTTGAAAACTCCTTTACGTTATATGTTGAAGAGGTAGACAAGGATTCTGAAATAATCCAGACTTTCCCAGATATGTCACTCTTTGCAATTGCCAGCATCACTGGATAAAGGTTGACACCAGTGGAAAAGACCACGATGACTCTGGCTGTCATTTTCTTTACTACCTCCAAAATGTGCGGTGTGTTCACTTGAGAGGCAACTAAGGGGATGTTTTCATGGAAGGCTACACAGACCCCAGCCTTTATCAGCTCTTCTTTTAGCATCTGACTCCCTATTTGTCCATAGTCACTGTCCTCAGCGAGGATTCCAATCCAGGTCCAACCGAAGAAGGTGATCAACCGGGCAATGCCCAGAGACTGGTACTCATCACTTTGAGTAGTGCGGAGGAAAGAAGGAAATCGACTTTTATCACTAAGAGTGGCTACAGAAGCGGCATAGCTGATCTAGAAGAATTTCATCAACAATATTAATTGGTTTTTCTAACACTTGATCATCAGTTATGAGAATGATAATAATATGCATTTTTTCCCTCTTTTTCTTAAAGGTTATCTCAAGACATGCTAAAAGTTTTCCTACCCTAATAGTGTCCCTTTGTCCAAAGGTAATCAAGCAATTTACCTCCACTTTCCATTCTACTTCTTGACAATGATTAATAGCAACCAAAATGACTTCCTGTACAGCCACATCTTCAATCTGGCTTTCAAAGGGTTCCAAAAAACAAATTGAAATTACCTTTGCAAATAACCAGAGCAGAAGGATATTCCATACCTGTGCATGTTTGTAGACCCCCAGTAGCTGAGCCAAAGTTATGGATGTTCGAGACTTTCCATCTCCAACCACCGCAGCTAACGGCGATGTTCCCCTGCAGGTGTAATTTGGGATGGGATCTTTGTGCCCGGTGAGTTGCCACATTGCGCCTTGCAGAGACCCGGGTGGAGTATCACAGGAGTCGTATAGCCAGAACCCCAGGGTGATGTTGGGCACCAGGGTGCCATTTCTGTTAATTTCTTCCAAGGCAAATACCATGGCATGCATCTGCTGGTAAATAAGTAATTGTAGTCTATAAAAACAACAGAAATGTGTGATATAAATGGAAGACAGGCAAATGTACATGTAATGGTGAATTTCTAATAGAGCACCCATCTGGCCATGCACAAATTCAGCTGATTTTCAAAAACAAGGTACCCGTATATATTCAGTTGAAATATCAACTTATTTTGCAGACACAATTATGCATATACACTTAAATGAATACACGGGGACATTAACTTTCAAATGGGCGCACATATGCACTGATGCATGACCAGAGACGTGGCTGTTTTATAATATGTGCGCCTGTTATATAATAGGCTAGGTGTGTGTATATGGGCTCCTAATTTGAAGCTTGTGAGCTCACAGCAGTGTAAGTCAGTTTTGGATCATGCAAATGAGGGTATTTTATAACAGAGGCACTTCCAGCTGTGGACCAGTCTCACCAGTTTGTCCACCAGTTTGCCCATTTTTCTCCTTGCTCCTCTCAATCCCCCTGGTTTTTAGCATGCACTCCTCCCAGTTACTCCAAACCACACAAACCACTCACAGATGCCTGTATTTTTTTTATTTCCATCTCCTCCATAGCAGAAGTAAAGTTAGGAGGCACTGAACCTGGGGGCACACCCAGCCACATAGGTAAATGTGCGCACATCTCTTGGCCCTGCCCCAGAACACCCATGCCCCACTCATACCACCACCCTTTTTCCTCTGATGCGAGATGTGCATGCATTGGCACTTGTGCATGCATTCACCCGCTTTATAAAATAGGAGTGGGATCTGCCGGGTATTTGCTAGTGATCCGGATTGAACACTATCGGAGACCAATGCAGGGCTTCATGGACCTTTGGTCTGACCCAGCATGGCACTTTTTATGTTCCAGAGGATATTTCTTGAAACTAAGAAATAGCAGATTTAAATTAAATTTTAAAAGTCTTTTTTTTTTTTAGTTAATGAACAATTAACAATTGTATGATGGTGCTGTCATGAAATTAATTATAATGGCATGGGAAAAGAAGCATGGGGAAAATAATCTGTCACTTACGTGCTGCAAAGCTGGATGCTGGGAGCCTCAGTGAAGAGAATCGGGGGGAGTTTGGCTTTAGCACTGTGAATAGGGATGATCCCCCCTATAATGATGTCCCCCTGCTTTATGTATCCTGTTACCTTTGCAGTGCTTGGCTGAGAGTTGACTTTAGCAGCATTATAAACAAGGATGGACAGTATCAGGAAATAAGTCAGTGCCGTCAACATAATTTCCTGCATCGAGCTGTGCCAATCTCTACCTGTCTTTCTTGCAGATTTTGCCTTGGGTTGAATGGAAAAAAAGAACTTTGTTATCCCATGTGAATGTGAAAGAGTATGGCTGGGGTTAGAGTTAGAGTTAGCATCAGGTTTATGGTTATGTCTATTGTTAGGGTTAGAGTGAAGTTCAGGGTCATAGGATTAGAGTTAAGGTTAGATTTTGAGATAAAGTTAGAAAGAGGATTAAAGATATGATTAGGGTTAGAGTGAAGGTTAGGATCAAAGTCAGGGTTAAGTGAAGGCTCAGTGTAAGGGTAAGGGTTAGGTTTTGTGATAGGGCTAGGATTAGGGTTAGGGTGGTCATAGGTTCTGTGAAGGATTCCATTACTGAAGGCCTGATTTATAAAGTTTTTTTGGCTAAGATTAAAAAAGAGGAGTGAAATTTCTTAAAAATGACTTGCAAAGTCTAATAAATGAGTAACTCTATTCCTAAGACTGCTTTTTAGAAAACATGCATCAAAAAACTATAAATATTGTAGGGACAAGGTTCAAAGCCCTTTACATGGGTGACAGATAACTTACTCAGTTAAACTGCCTCTCTGAAACTGCCCTCCCTCAACCCATCTACACGTGCATGTGTTCTTCAGCAAGCTACATTTAAGGGAGGTGTTCCTTGGGGTTTGTTTTGGGCAGGATAAGAAAATAAGTCATAAAACGCCAGTGCAGATGTCCCCAGGTCCTTTTTTCCAGTGTGAAAGATTATGAATGTCCTTCCTCATTGAGAACCAATGTCAAGTTCACAGGTAAAATGTGGCCATGGACTTTGCTCTCCACTCTAGTCTCCATCCTCCATGGATGCAGATTACCGACTTTTGGTAAAGGTACAGCTATTGTTTATCATTTATTTTCAAATAAATTATTATTTCTATTATGTTTTAATGTTTATTTTTTATGAAATTCAGTTCATTTTCCACCTCCCCCCTTTTTCTGTTGGGTGCTGACTCTGTTTTGATGGGAGCATTGTGCCGGTCCTGGAGGAAGCTGGATTCCTTGCAGGATCAACATACAAATCATTCAAAGGGGCTGTTGAAGGTGAGTCTTGGAGATCCTATGAGTCCCTTCATCCATGTCCTATCTAAAGATCTCCAGAAGTTGATCTGGAGAAGGCCAGCTTGGTGCTCTCAGTAAAAGACACTCACTGACCTGTTTGGAGAATTCTCATGTTCGGCTCCTGCAAAGGATTTGATTTTTAAGAAGCAAACAAGTACAGGAAAACCAAGGGGGATTATTGAGAAGCACAGAAAGTGCAGAAGAGAGGCGGGGGCAAGGGGGGGGGGAAGCGGGGCAATAAGCAGAGAGATATTATGAGAGAGAGAGGGGCAGGGAGGGTGGAAAGCATTAGCAGTGCCTGCCAAAAGCTGATTCACTTAGAAAATGTCAGACAGATGGGAAATCTCTGGAGAAGAAACTTTTTCTTTCTATGCCCTGCAAGAATAAGGACCTTATCTAAGTGTTAGGCAAAAGAAATGCAAACAAGAAAAACAATCCTGGGCTACCAGACAGTTGGCTTCACACAAGTTTTAAGTGGCACAGGTTTTGCCCCCACTGTTAATGTCCTGCATCATCTAGGAAGTGCTAAATAAAATGCACAGTAAAATGGAGCCAGGAGAAAAGTGTGAGATTCCCAGGGACATTTGCCTGGTTTTTACATTCCAGCCATGCGAGGGACAATAGTCCCCCCTTTGCTATCTGCACACGTGTTCGCTGGTCACTGTGCTTGGGTGGATCTTTTTCCCCTTCAAGATGTTGCCCTGTTTCAAACTTGTGGAAAACTAAATGAATTGAGGCCTTTTTCTTGGACCTTTTTTGCCCAAATCTGTCTGCTCAGATTTGTGACTGCGTTTCTAATGTCTCTTCAATAAATAAGATTTGAAAAGCTTACGCACTTCTGCTCGTCCTCCTTTGAAGTGAAGCTGGAGCTCTCTCGTGGGGTCTGATGCTGGTGCTGTTGATTCCTGGTTTATAACTTTTCAGGTATTCCCCCATTGCAAGGACCAATTTCCATGATGGAATAATTGCTAATTGTTCTGTGGATTTCACAAGCCACGGAGGAGAATGTGATTGATAAACAAAGCCATGGACTTTGAAATGAGCACATTTAAGTGAAATTACTCTTAACTACTCTGCTATATAGGACAGATGCTAAAAAAGAGCTGTTTTTTTACCCAGGCTGCAATTATGCATAAAACATTAAAAGATATCTGCCATTTTCCTCACTGTGGAATGAAATGTAAAGCTCATATCAGCAGCAACAGATGAGTGTGAGAAATGTCTTTTTCTCCAGTTATTATTCAATATTTCATGTTAAAGGCCAGGTCTAAGGTGATGCCGTAGGCTAGGATAAGGAGTAAGTTATCTGCAGACATCTTATTGTGTCACTGTGATGTCAGCAACACCATTATTGTGATGTCATCCTTATGATTCATTCTACCTCATCCCCATAAAGGTCAAACTCTGCTTACCCTACATACCCTGCAAAAGGTAGCTGACTGCACCCTGCCCTGAATGTTACTGAGGGAACAGGCCATGGGGGTTTCCATCATAAGGCCCAGCACATGATAGGAGCAAAGCCTGGTTGGCAACATTTTGAAAAAGGTATCAACAATCCCAGAGCTATGGGGTGCTCGGGGCCGCTCCATACCACCAACGAGTCTTCTTTAGGAGTGTGTGTGTGTGTATATATGTGTGTGTGTGTATGTGTGTGTGTGTGTGTGTGTGTATATATGTGTATGTGTGTGTGTGTGTGTGTATATGTGTGTGTGTGTGTATGTGTGTGTGTGGCGGGCAGGGAGTCTGGAGGCCTCTAGATCACCAGGTTCTGTTTTCAACATAAGGGATAGAAGTGTGGGGGAGGGGCACCCTAAAGCCCCATGGTTGAAGTTTTTTGGAAGCTAGGATTCAGGGGGGGGGGAAGGGGTATGGGCACTGGGCTTGTCAGAGGTCTTGCGAGCTAGAACTGCAGAGTCAGTGACTGTACTTGGTAGGGATGTGAATCGTTTTTCAACGATTTAGATTATCGTCCTGATAAGGATTAAATCGTCATTAATCCGTAAATAGTGCGATGCAATAGAAATTCCCCCGATTTATGGTGAAAAATCGTTTTTTTATTAGCGCACGCTAACAGAAAATGATACAATTTGACACTTTTCAGGTCCGTTAAGGTCAGTTTAGTAATGAATACGTATTCCTATTGGCTGCCCTCTTATTTATTCATGTTACCAAGGCTCCCACTGACGTGATGGTTTAATATATGGGGGATGGGAAATGGAAATGGTTGGTAGCTTGGCAAAAAAAGTAATGTGATCAGTCAATGTGACTAGAACTTGTGCCCTATCCCTGATACCGGGGGTGTTGTGATCTTCCTGCACGCAGTGCCTTATCCCTGATACCGGGAGTGTTGTGATCCTCCTGCACGCAGTGCCTTATCCCTGATACCAGGGGTGTTGTGATCTTCCTGCACACAGTGCCCTATCCCTGATACCGGGAGTGTTCTTATCCTCCTGCATGCAGTGCCATATCCCTGATACCATGAGTGTTGTGATCTTCCTGCACGCAGTACCCTATCCCTGTTACCGTGAGTGTTGTGATCTTCCTGCACGCAGTGCCCTATCCCTGTTACCGGGAGTGTTGTGATCTTCCTCCACGCAGTGCCCTATCCCTGTTACCGGGGGTGTTGTGATCTTCCTGCACGCAGTGCCCTATCCCTGATACCAGGGGTGTTGTGATCTTCCTGCATGCAGTGCCTTATCCCTGATACCGGGAGTGTTGTGATCTTCCTGCACGCAGTGCCCTATCCCTGATACCAGGAGTGTTGTGATCTTCCTGCACGCAGTGCCCTATCCCTGATACCGGGAGTGTTGTGATCTTCCTGCACGCAGTGCCCTATCCCTGATACCAGGGGTGTTGTGATCTTCCTGCATGCAGTGCCTTATCCCTGATACCGGGAGTGTTGTGATCTTCCTGCACGCAGTGCCCTATCCCTGATACCGGGAGTGTTGTGATCTTCCTGCACGCAGTGCCCTATCCCTGATACCGGGAGTGTTGTGATCTTCCTGCACGCAGTGCCCTATCCCTGATACCGGGAGTGTTGTGATCCTCCTGCATGCAGTGCCATATCCCTGATACCGTGAGTGTTGTGATCTTCCTGCACGCAGTGCCCTATCCCTGTTACCGTGAGTGTTGTGATCTTCCTGCACGCAGTGCCCTATCCCTGTTACCGGGAGTGTTGTGATCTTCCTCCACGCAGTGCCCTATCCCTGTTACCGGGGGTGTTGTGATCTTCCTGCACGCAGTGCCCTATCCCTGTTACCGGGAGTGTTGTGATCTTCCTGCACGCAGTGCCCTATCCCTGTTACCGGGAGTGTTGTGATCTTCCTGCACACAGTGCCCTATCCCTGATACCGGGAGTGTTGTGATCTTCCTGCACGCAGTGCCCTATCCCTGTTACCGGGAGTGTTGTGATCCTCCTGCACGCAGTGCCATATCCCTGTTACCGGGAGTGTTGTGATCTTCCTGCACACAGTGCCCAATCCCGGTTACCGGGAGTGTTGTGATCTTCCTGCACACAGTGCCCTATCCCGTTTACCGGGGGTGTTGTGATCTTCCTGCACACAGTGCCCTATCCCTGATACTAGGGGTGTTGTGATCTTCCTGCATGCAGTGCCCTAACCCTGATACTGGGATGTGTGCAGGAAGATCACAACACCCCTGGTAAAATCATCCATTGTACCTGAAGACTGGAGGGTGGCCAATGTAACCCCAATATTTAAAAAAGGCTCCAGGGGCGATCCGGGTAACTATAGACCAGTGAGCCTGACTTCAGTGCCTGGAAAAATAGTGGAAACTATTCTCAAGATCAAAATCGTAGAGCATATAGAAAGACATGATTTAAAGGGACACAGTCAACATGGATTTACCGAAGGGAAGTCTTGCCTAACAAATCTGCTTCATTTTTTTGAAGGGGTTAATAAACATGTGGATAAAGGTGAACCAGTAGATGTAGTGTATTTGGATTTTCAGAAGGCGTTTCACAAAGTCCCTCATGAGAGGCTTCTACGAAAACTAAAAAGTCATGGGATAGGAGGCGATATCCTTTCGTGGATTACAAACTGGTTAAAAGACAGGAAACAGAGAGTAGGATTAAATGGTCAATTTTCTCAGTGGAAAAGGGTAAACAGTGGAGTGCCTCAGGGATCTGTACTTGGACCGGTGCTTTTCAATATATATATAAATGATCTGGAAAGGAATACGACGAGTGAGGTTATCAAATTTGCGGATGATACAAAAGTATTCAGAGTAGTTAAATCACAGGCAGACTGCGATTCATTACAGGAGGACCTAGCAAGACTGGAGGACTGGGCATCCAAATGGCAGATGAAATTTAATGTGGGCAAGTGCAAGGTGTTGTATATAGGGAAAAATAACCCTTGCTGTAGTTACACGATGTTAGGTTCCATATTGGGAGCTACCACCCAGGAGAAAGATCTAGGCATCATAGTGGATAATACTTTGAAATCGTCGGTTCAGTGTGCAGCAGTCAAAAAAGCAAATAGAATGTTGGGAATTATTAGGAGGGAATGGTTAATAGAACGGAAAATGTCATAATGCCTCTGTATCGCTCCATGGTGAGACCGCACCTTGAATACTGTGTACAATTCTGGTCGCCGCATCTCAAAAAAGATATATTTGCGATGGAGAAGGTACAGAGTAGGGTGACCAAAATGATAAAGGGGATGGAACAGCTCCCCTATGAGGAAAGGCTGAAGAGGTTAGGGCTGTTCAGCTTGGAGAAGAGACGGCTGAGGGGGGATATGATAGAGGTCTTTAAGATCATGAGAGGTCTTGAACGAGTAGATGTGACTCGGTTATTTACACTTTCGAATAATAGAAGGACTAGGGGGCATTCCATGAAGTTAGCAAGTAACACATTTAAGACTAATCGGAGAAAATTCTTTTTCACTCAACGCACAATAAAGCTCTGGAATTTGTTGCCAGAAGAGGTGGTTAGTGCAGTTATTTATTTATTTATTTATTTATTTATTTAACAGTTTTATATACCGACCTTCATAGTAAATAACCATATCGGATCGGTTTACAATTAACAAGAATAAAAAACTGGGGTAACTATTCAAGTAAACGAAAGATAAACAGTAAGTTAGTGTAGTAAGTTAGTAAGTTAGTATAGTAAGTTAGTGTAGCTGTTAGTAAGTAAGTAAGTAGTAAGTAGTGTAGTAAGTTAGTGTAGCTGGGTTCAAAAAAGGATTGGATAAGTTCTTGGAGGAGAAGTCCATTAACGGCTATTAATCGAATTTACTTAGGGAATAGCCACTGCTATTAATTGCATCAGTAGCATCGGTTCTTCTTAGTGTTTGGGTAATTGCCAGGTTCTTGTGGCCTGGTTTTGGCCTCTGTTGGAAACAGGATGCTGGGCTTGATGGACCCTTGGTCTGACCCAGCATGGCAATTTCTTATGTTCATATGTTCTTAAATCTACAATATCAACCTATGTTGACTTTGTACCCTACACAGTGCCTCTGTAAACTATGGGAACACAGAGGATGAACTAGAGTACAACTACCACCAGTTTTCTATAGTACTAGAAACATTAACGTAGGCTCCTAAGAAAGATTTATGGAAAATGGCCCATATTAAGAAGGTCATGAAAACTATTGAGCATATGAAATATGCAAGCTCCAAACATCTTATGTCAGCTTTTTATGTTCTTACATTCCAAATGATGCAAAACAGGAAAAAGAATTTTCTGGAAAGAAGTGATGCACAAATACATGAAACTGAAATTAGAGATACTAGAACTAAACTCAGACAGGCACAGCGTTTGGGGTCAGGCCCTTGTAGTGAATTAAGGGCTGGATAGGCAGGCACAACGTTTGGAGTCAGGCCCTTGTAGTGACGTAAGGGCTGGATGGGCAGGTACATCAGTTGAGGTCAGGCCCTTGTAGTGACATAAGGGCTGGACAAACAGGCACAACGTTTGGGGTCAGGCTCTTGTAGTGACATAAGGGCTGGACAAGCAGGCACATCAGTTGAGGTTAGGCCCTTGTAGTGATGAAAGGGCTGGATGGACAGGCACAGAGGTTGAGGTCAGGTACAAATTGGTGCAAGTCTTGAGCGATGATGGCTCATGATATCTCCTGTCATTGAAAATACACGTTCACTGGGTACACTGGTTGGTAGACATGACAGATATCTCTGAGCCACTTTGGCTAGGTGTGGCAAGACAGTGGACTTGTGTGCCCTATATGCCAGTGGATCTGCCTGCATGTCCTATATGGGATCTGTGAGATACCGTGTCACTGACATTTGTGATGGTGTCTCCTTTGCTTGAGTGGGCTGAGAGTTCTTCTTGCCAGCTGCTTTCGCTCTATCCCATTCCAGAACAGATGATTTTTTAGGGGCAACATGGCTTTGGCGTACTGAAGTGGAGGAGGAGGTACTAGCTGTTGCTGACAGAGTGCTGCTCCTGCTTGGGCTTGCACTGCTCTCTGAAGTGCCCGCTGTTTCCTCCTCTGCTTCATGCCTAATCTGTCTCTGCCTATGTTGCTCCTGTTCACGGATGTTTACTAACAGCAGTTCCTTTACATATGTGAGACAATCAGACTGTAGGGCGAGTTTCCCTTTCACACGGGGATCACAGAGTGTGGCCAGCATGTATCTGTGGTCTTTTGTTAAAGGTCTTAATCTCTCTTGCACCTGCTGCTGCAAAACGTCCAGACAATGCAGCAGCTCAGCAGTCATTCCCTCTTCCTGTTTAAAGCCCTCCAAATTTTCCTCCAGAAAATTAACTATAGGGATGATGTCAGCCAATGTGGCACTTCCAGAACTCAGCTCCTCCGTGGCATCCTTGAAAGGCATCAGGATTTTTACCAGCTGACTCATGACTAACCAGTCATGATGCCCTAGGGGATTCTGCACACCTATGTCCATTTCCACAGAAAGGTCATGAAGGAGTGTCTGCTGCTCTACTAACCTCTGCAGCATCATATATGTGGAATTCCATGGGGTGCCAATGTCTTGAATGAGATTCTTGTGAGGCATCCTCAAATCAGTCTGCTTTTCACAGACAACCTGCCCCGTCTTCACACTTCTGTGGAAGTGTGCTGCTATGCTCCTGCACTTGTGTATTAACATATGAAGGTATTCATTCTCTAGGTGATTGGACTCCAACCCCAGGGCTGACTTCACTACCAGGTGCAGAGTGTGTGCAAAACATCGGATGTCCTGAAAGTGCCCGTCACTATTGCCTTTACCATGTTTGCACCACTGTCTGTGACAAAGAACCCTGCCTGAAGATTCCTGTCTCGCTGGTGTAGCTGCCAGCCTGCCAGCATCTGTCTGATGCATGCTAGAATATTGGCAGCGGTATGGGCATCATCCATCAGGTGGGTGTGCAGTAAAGCCCACCTCCACCCTGATACTTGTTCACTAATAGAGCTGCTACCTGCCCCTGCCTCAGCCAGGTCCCACCAGTGTGCTGTCAGGGAGAGGTAAGAGTGTGCAGCATTCATTGTGGTCCAGATATCGCAGGTGAAATGCACACTCCCCTGTGCCTTAGCTAGCAGCGCTTGGATGCGACTGTGACACTGGTTGAACAGGCTGGGGAAGACCTTTCTGCTTAAATGTGGTTCTGGAGGGGACTTTGTAATTTGGAACTAAGACCTTCAGCAAATGCTTGAAACGCACATTCTCCACTATCTGCAAGGGCTGGTCATTAATGACAATCATTTCCCCAATGCTCCTGGTTACAACATTTGAGGCTGCCTGCCTCTTTCCCCGAGACAGCGTTACCGAACACCACTCCAATTCCTCCATGGTGGGTTGTCACTTCTGACACATGGCAGGGGGCTGCTGGGCTGCCACCTGACTGCTAGAAGGGGCTGAGGGCGTGGGATGAGTCTGCTCCTTTTCAACTACTTTACACTGCCATTTTTAAAGATGGCGCCGGCCATCCAGTGCTCCTACCATGTGACAGGGGCCGGCCAATGGCACGGATACCCTGTCACATGGTAAGGGCAAAGGGCCATCGGCGCCATTTTTATTAGCGCAGCCGATGGCCTGAGAGCGGGAGATCACTCCCCGCGCCCCCGCTGGACCACCAGCTAATTTTAAAATGGTTTTGGGGGGGTTCAGGAGGGTGGGGGAAGCAAAGGGGTCATTTTTAGAGGGTCAGTGGGTTTTTTTTTATCAGGCCATCGGCGCCATTTATATTAGTGGCAGCCAAGATGGCGCCGATGGCCTGAGAGCAGGAGATCGGTCCTGGGGCTTCCACTGGATCACCAGGTACTCGTAAAAGGTTTTGGGGGGCTTTAGGAGGGTGGGGGAAGGTAAGGGTTTAGTTTTAAAGGGTCGGGGTGGGTTTAGGGGTTGTTTTGGTGTGCCGGTTTTCCCGCCCTCCCTGAAATAACTCCCGTTAGTGGACACTAACCCATTAACGATTTTTCACGATAAATCGGGGGAATTTCTATTGTATCGCGCACTCTAACGATTTATGACGATTTATAAAATATCGGACGATTTTTTTAAATCGTCAAAGACCGATTCACATCCCTTTAAAATATGCCAAGTACACACATGTGGGCTCCTAATTTTAAGCAGTTATAGGAGTGAATGTTATTCTCACCTTTCCTTAGGACATGTTGGCTTTTACATGTGCAAGTAAACGCATTTTAAAACATGCGCACATGAAAGAAATTACCACGTTGACCAAGTAGTCCACCAATTTGCCATAGAGATAAGGTCATCAAGATCCCTCTGGTTCTTTAGCCGACACTCTCCCCAGTTTACCCAGACCCCTCTCCCAGTCCGTTTTTGGTTATAACGAGTTTTACTCACACTTACACCTGATAAAGGGCAGAAGTAAATATGCGCAGGTAACAGCCCTAGGCATGCTGCATTCGCCAGTTTTAAAATCGGGACTTATGCACGTAAATGCTGGCCTTACCCTAGAATGCCCCGACACACCCCAAATGTGCCCCTTTTTTAAATGCTTTCTGTTGCTCATGCATGCACATATGCGTGTAATTTGCCACTTTTAAAATAAGAGTTGTGCATGCTTGGCCCATATTCTTGCATATCTGAGCCTTTTTACATGAACAATTCTTTTAAAATTCACCTCCTACTGTACAAAGTAGTTCACGACTGCCTCAGAGATGTTTTCTTATATTTTGGATATGTATGATGTGTGTCTTTCTATTTTTTGAAAGTCTTGCGTGAGGAGACTTGAGCCAGATGACTTAATACTATCATTAGTCCCACAAATGTGGAAACCTATATTTGTTGTATGGACTTGGATTGTGCATCCCGGACTGACTTCAATTTACCAGAAGGCCTGAACATTCCATAATGTGGTAGACGTGCAGGTCAAGGATATTATATACCAGATCGGACTTTTCCTCTATACACTTGGAATTTTTTTTGTATAAATGTTTTTATTGACATTTTCATTCAGCATTAACATCATCTCATTCTTTATCCAAGTTACACGTATAAGCCAAACAAATATAAAACCCTCTTCCCATCTTACTCCTCTCCCTTCCCAATTCCCCCCTCCAACAATCAGGAGTCTTAAAGAAATATATCATTATAGAATTATCCGTAACAGCATACTATAAACAATCCTGCAAACACTCTGAATTGGCACACTATTAACCTTCCTATTATGCTGAATTGGACATTTCCGATACCCGAATGAGTGCATGGCAGTATTAATTTATATGGCTTAAATTAGTCAAAACCGTTGTGCAAAGCGTCAAAACCAAATTTCTCCTGAAGCTCCTTTGGTAGCTTGCCCATATATACCCCTCAGACTTCCAAAAACTAGAGACAACTAGAGACACAGAGGACCTGTGCGAACCTTGTTGCAAGGCCTGGAAGGAGCCCAGATACAGGGTTTAAATACCCTGATGGCGTCTGACATCATCCAAGGCAGGGCTAAGGTTTCCCCGCGCTGGCCCCTTTAAGAGGGACTCCTCCTCGCGCGCGCGTCTAGGGGGTGGAGCTAGCCGCAGCGGATCGTCGGCGTCTCTCCCGAGGAAGGAGAGACACGCTGGAAGTGCTGCAGGCCTGAGAAGGCCTCGAAATGACCCGGGCCATCCCCGAGGTAGGTGGAGGGACCGGAGCACGGCCCGAAACTGCAGCACAATGGGCTTGTGCATAAGAGTGCCTATATCTGTTATGCGCCATGCCGGCGGCCGTCCTGCGCACGGGCCTGCTCACTTTCATGGTTCTATAGCGGGTCCCGGGACGACCTCCCTCGCGGTAGTTGCCAGCCCTGCCAGGCCGTGGCGTCCCACGGCGGCAGTTGCAGGGCCTTCACTGCGCGCCAGGCCTCACATCGAGGCTGGGTGGCCTCTGCCATGTTAGCCACGCCCCTTTGTGCACGGACCGCCCGGACTCATGTAGGGCCGAGGGCGGGTCCTAGCTCTGTGGCACGCCCTGATTGATCCCTCGTTATAAGGAAGTTCCTGGCTATGCTTCCTTGCCTTGGCAATCGGGTCGGTTTGTTCTAAAATTGCCTCTCTGTTGTTCCTGTTCTTGCTTGTTCCTAGTCTCGTTCCAGGATCCTTCTGTTCCAGTTCTGTTCCAGACCTGTTCCTGCATCCTAGTTCCTGCGTCCTGCTTGTTCCTGTGTTCGTCTGTCTGTCTACCCAGGTAGTACCCTCGGACTGTCTTACTGGTACTGCCTTCAGTTCGCTCCTGACCTGCCTGTTTGCCTGCCGCCTGCCTCAAAGACCTCAGCTTGTTCCTGACCTGCCTGCCTGCCACCTGCCACCTGCCTCATTCCTCAGCCTGCCTTTGACCTCATCTGACCTCCAGTACCTGACCCCTGCTTTGCTGACCATTCCTCAGACTGACCTCTGGATCTTGACCTTTGCCTGCCTGACCTTGTCTCCAGATTCTGGCTCTGCTCCTCGCCTTGTCATCACCAACTCTGTTCTGGTTCTCTGTGTTCCAATGAGCCTCCAACTCTGAACCCGATCACGCTCCCCCTGTGTCCGTGGGCACGCCGGACTTCCATTCTCTCAGGAGACCCCGCGAGCCCCACCTAAGTCCAAGCAGCCTGGGTCCCTACTGGCTCCTCCTGGGGGACTTCCAGTGGTGAAGCTCTACATAGCCTCTGTCTCCCTCAGTGCTCTGCTCCCTAGGGGCAGTTACCTCCTGTTCCCTTTCAGGAGATGTCATTCAC
Source organism: Rhinatrema bivittatum (assembly GCF_901001135.1). Classification (NCBI taxonomy): domain Eukaryota; kingdom Metazoa; phylum Chordata; class Amphibia; order Gymnophiona; family Rhinatrematidae; genus Rhinatrema; species Rhinatrema bivittatum. The sequence continues at coordinate 7,464,463 of NC_042633.1, forward strand.
TGCCCCAGGACAAGAGTCCACCTCCGAGTGTATAAAGCCTGTTGTGGTTATAGTGCTCAGTCATAAGAGAAATAGATCTTATTTATTTTATTTATCTACTTTATAAAATTTTATATATTGCCTGTAAAACAGGATATCCAAGTGGTTTACAAATAAAAAACATAGATAATAAACCATATGCATAAAAAGTTTAAAGTTTTTGGACAATACAAGACTGGTAAGACAGACCTTTAAGCCAGCTAACCACTGTAAAAATAGCCTGCACAAAACTGGAAAAATGTCCATCTGCCAGAGTTAACAATCAAAGGCCTGAGAAAACAGTCAGGTTTTTACTTCTTTTAAAATTTTAATTGACTTCTGCTCCAACGTCCATAAATAGAGTGTTCCAAAGGAAAGGTACTTGATAAGAAAACATGCAATCCTTTGTAATTTCCAATCTAATAACAGAGGGAGGAAGTTGAAGAAAGCACTTTTAGGAGGAGTGCAGACTACAGGAAGGTAAATAAGGAACCAGGAGTTTTGAGAGGTAGAGCAGAAAACCGGAATGAAGGAATCAAAAGGACAAAGGATTCTGAATTTCATTCAATAGGATATAGGTAGCCAGTGAAGAGACTATAAAATTGGAGTGTTATGTTCTTTCTTTTTTAGACCATAAATATGTTTTGCTGACATATTTTGGAGAACTTGTAAGCATTTTAGTTGATATTGTGGCAGTCCCAAGAGGAGAGAGTTACACTAGTCAAACCTTGAGATAACAAATATGTACTGGATGTGGACCCTTAGTCCGGAGCGAAGGATGATAACCCACCGAGGATCAGCCCCGATGAACTCGTCTCCGGAAGGTGGTATGGGCAACAGTCCTATAGAATAGAAAGTCCCACAGCACCGCCAGGAGGTCCTCCGAGGATTGGATAGCCTGGAAGCGTCAGGAAGCCCCCGAGGAGCAGGTACTACAGAAGTTCCTATAGATATCGGGTACTACGAAGGAACAGACCGGTCTGAGGGTCTGGGACAGGTGGAGAAAGGCAGAGACGGGCCCAACCGGAACTCTGAGGCTGGTAGCAAGGTGCGAGGTCGGAGTCCAGGCAGAAGATCCGGGGCCGGCAGCAAGGTGCAGAGTCAGAGTCCAGGCAGAAGATCTTGGGCCAGCAGCAAGGTGCGGAGTCGGAGTCCAGGACAACATCAGGGCAGGCAGCAGACAGCAGGTAACACCACAGGGACCTAGTTGCAAGGCGTCTTGTAGGTTCCAGGGAGAGGTTTAAATCTCCCTGGTTGATGACGTCATCTTCCGGGGCTGGCCTGGTTTTCGTGCCGCGGCTCCTTTAAGGGGAGGAGCCTACCACGCTCTCCCCGATGCTGCCTGCAGGGACGCCAAGGAAGTCGCGCGCGGCCCGCACACCATCCGCTGTGTCGGGGGGAGGGCCTCCCGCTCCGGCGAATCACCAAAGGAAGGGGTTCTGGCCGGGGGCTACCGCGGCCAGGTATCACAACAGTACTCCCCATCTTACGCCCCCTCCTGGAAGGACCGGGTTTACCAGGATGTGTTACATGAAAGTGCTGAAGTAAAGTCTTATCCAAGATGTTCGCTGATGGTTCCCATGAGTTCTCCTCCGGACCAAAGCCTTCCCACGCAATCAGATATTCCCACCATCCGTGGTTACGATGGACATCAAGAATCTCCCGTACTTGATAGATCGGATCATCATCCGATTCAACAGCCAAAGGTCGAGGTAGAGCAGCGTGGAACAAAGAGGAAATCAATGATTTCAGCAAGGAGACATGGAAGGAATTAGGGATTCGAAGACTGGCTGGAAGCCGTAAACGATAGGTTATGGGTCCCAGGCATTTACTGATGAAGAAAGGTCCAATGTACCTGGGAGTGATACTCATGGACAGAACCCTGAGGTGTATATGGCGCGTACTGAGCAAAACTCGGTCTCCCGTGTTAAACAGTGGAGAAGGTCGAAGATGTTTGTCCGTCATCTGCTTAGTAGTTTCAGCAGCATGTAGAAGTCTAGCGTTGGTAACCTCCCATAGCTCATACAGCTGGTGTGCTGAAAGTTGGGCCACCAGGGAGGCGACGGAAAGTGGTAGAGGAAGGGGAGGCTGTGGCTGCTTGCCATAGACAACCTGGAATGGAGAATTTCCAGTAGCCGAGTGTGCGTTGGAATTATGCGAAAATTCGGCCCAGGGTAAGAGCGTGGACCAATCATCTTGGTGGTCGTTCACAAATAGACGTAGGAACATCTTCAATCCTCTGTTGATCCGTTCAGCCTGCCAATTCCCTTGGGGTTAAAGGCTGTGGTAAAGTCCAACTGTACTCCAAATTTCCTGCACAGCGCACCCCAGTATTTGGCAGTAAATTGTGGGCCTCTGTCAGATGTTATGTGGAGTGGAATACCATGAAGGCGGAATACATGTAGAGAGAAGAGCCCTGCTAACTCAGGGGCGGATGGTAATTTGGGCAATGGGACAAAGTGCTCCATCTTTGAAAATCAGTCGACCACAACCCATATTACCTGATTCCCGGAAGAAGGAGGGAGATCCATTACAAAATCAGTGGATATATGGGTCCAGGGTTCTTGAGGCAGTAGAATGGATTGGAGGAGGCCCCATGGCCGGCCAGGTAATGGTTTTTGTTGGGCACACTTTGGGCAAGAATCATCGTAGGCATGCACATCCCGACTCATATGGGGCCACCAATAGTAGCGAGATAATAGTCCCAAGGTACGTGCTGTTCCAGGATGGCCAGCAGTAAGGGAATCATGTGCCCAGGAGAGTACTTTGGGACAAAGGGGAAGGGGAACCACCGTCTTCCCTGGTGGTGCCGTATCTGTAGTGGCAAGTACCACCTTAGCTGGATCTATAATATAACTAAGGGTTTCTTGCGTGTCCTCCGTCTCATATAACCTGGAAAGGGCGTCTGCACGAGCATTCTTGGTTGCCGGGCGATAGAGTAACACAAAATCAAAGTCGCTGAAGAATAACAACCAGCGGGCTTGGCGTGGATTCAACCGTTGCGCCTTGCTAAGGTATTCTAAGTTTTTCTGGTCTGTGTAGACCGTAATTGTGTGTTGCGTCCCCTCCAGCCATTGCCTCCATTCCTTGAAAGCCATTTTTATAGCCAACAACTCCTTATCCCCAATACGTAGTTCTTCTCGGCCTGAGAAAATTTGCGGGAGAAGTAAGAGCAGGTGAGTAGTGTTCCTTGATTGGAGTGTTGGCTAAGTACTGCCCCTACGGCAACGTTGGAGGCATCTACCTCCACAATGAATGTCCGAGTGGGATCTGGGTGATGGAGACAGGTATGTTATAAAATAGCTCTGGCATGTGTATGTGTGCATCTAATTTTGCAAGTGGGCATGGTAAAGTCGTGTTTCAGTTTTGCAAGTGGGGGAATTTTATAACAGGCAAGTATCCACGCCATGATCTGTTTCACCAGTTCGTCCACCAGTTTGCCCATTCTCCAGCTCGGTCCTCCAAACCTCCCTGGTTCATTAGCCTGCATACCTGCCCAGTTAACCCAGACCCCCAAAACACCTCAAAGATGCTTGCAAACAGTTTTATTTACACTTAGACCTCCTCATTAGCAGAAGTAAAGTCATGTGGCACTAGAACTGGGTGTGTACCCAGCTGCATACGTACTTTCCCACTCATCTCTTGGCCCTATTCTGGCATGCCCACACCCTGCCCACATCACGCCCCGCCCTTTTTTTCTCTGAAGTGAGATATTTGTGCATTGGGAATTGTACATGCATGTGTTCTACATGTGCGGACTTCTCACGATTGTGGCACATGCACAACTTTTAAAATTTACCTTCAAGAGAGGAGATTACATCTTTGAGAATGATAGCATTACCTAACCTAATGGGCTGAGGAAGTAAAGGAGAACATTCATGTTGAGAAATCGAAATAGCTACTGATTTAGAAGGGTTCACCTTTAACTTATGGAGGAGGAGCCAGTTTGCAATCAGATGGAAACAATTATTAAAGATGCTATAGAAGATGATGTTTTAGTATTTAAATATGCAGCTATCTGGATATCTGTAATTTCCACCTTTTTGTTATCATGTAAACCGACATGATGTGTATTTTAATGTCGGTATAGAAAAACTGTTAAATAAATAAAATAAATAAAAATAAAATATAGAGAGAGCCTAAACCCAAAATTCTGAATCAAAGTAGGAAGTGATGAATTGAAAAAATTAAAATACACAGTTAAAAAAAAGATGGGAAAGATAAAACCTTGTGTATGGTGTTGTAATTTTAGTACGTTTTGAAGATAAATTTATGATTGCGTTCCAAATTTTAAAAAATCCAGGGGAGAGTTAGAGAACTCTGTGGGTTCCTACTAAGGGGAATAGTCCAACTTTATAGGCGGAAAAGATATAGTATAAGAGCAGGTGTTAGTTCCCCCATGAGGAAGTCTGAGATGATGAGCTCCTGCCACCATCTTAAGTTGTGGAATCTTTAGTTGACCATCCCAGGAATTGCATGTTCCTTTTGCTCTTCCTCTTTGCTTTATTTTCTAGGGAAGGTCCCTGGGATCTCTTTGATTGAGACAAGGATAAAGAAAGAAAACAGGGTACCTGTTTTTATTATGATTTTGGAAACCTTTTATTTTGAAGAGGGATATTTTTCCTTCTTTCCTGCCGTTTATTTCGTTTCCCCCTTTTTTTTTTGAGAACTTTCTTTTTTGTTCTTTGCCTGAGTACCCTAAGGCCCACGAGTCAATTCTTTAACATTAGAGGAAGTGATGTCTCTCACGGAGAGAGAACCATAGAACCATTAGTGTCTTCATGGAGGAATGAATCAACATTCATTCCAAGGAAGAAGGAGTAAGGAACAAGAGGAGAAGACCTCTGCATCAATCAGCTGTGTCCATGTCATCTCAATGAGATTAATAGGAAGAAAGGAGCAGAAATGCATCAACCAGGTATGATGTGAAGGACAGAGAAGAACAAGGAGTAACTGAGGTAAAGTTATACAAAATGGGACTTTTAACTAAAACAAATAAATTGTGTTAGAATCCTTCCCACCAGCTATGGAACAGAAGCTTAAAAACTGCCTCAATGCTTGAGCGGCAGGCCCTGCTGGTCTGGCCACCAGATGTCACTATCCCTGAAATTTTAACACTCTAATAAAGGGCCATCCACACCCTTCAATCCCTCCCAACTGGAAGATCTAGATTGGATGCCAGAAGATTATTTAGCCCAGCCATTTAAGACACTAGGGGTTCAGTTTGAGAAAGCAAGGGAAGAGTAAGGATGATTGTTTTACACTATGGTGAGGCCTACCAACTTTACAATGGACTTTAATGTTTGATTAATAATGGTTTAGATGATGGTACAACGCATGGGACCTAGAAGACTAATCTTCCATTCTCAGGAAATTCTGGACACTGAGTAAATTAACATTAAAAGGCAAATTTTAAAAGCCCTACACGTTTCAAAGATGGGGGATATGCGCAGAGGTTGGGCTGGCATATGTTGCATGGATTTTAAAAGGCGCCCAAGTACGCGTATCTCCCGGTACACACACAAAACCTTTTTTTCAAAAAAGGAGTGGGGCGTGGGCATGGTCTGGCGGGGTATAGGCATTCCTGGATTTATGAATGAAACCAGTGCATAAATACTTACGCGCAGAGGCACGTGCCGGGGTTCCCTACCATGTATCGTTACTTCTGCTATGGATAACGTGTAAGTAATAAAATAAAAAAATCTAGGCTAGTCAGAGGGGTTTTAAGGGTGGGTGCTAACAGGGTAAAAGGGAGGCTATTAAATTAGGGGGATTAAGAAGCCCTGTCCTTTACCTGGGCCAACTGGGAATGAACTGGGGAAACTGGTAATTGCATCGGCGCGCGTCTACTAAAATTCTACCAATTTTCGCAGTAGAAGCAGCATTTGCATGCACATGAACAGCCTACTTTATACCATGCAGGCATATACACGTATATGTTCTAAAATAGCTGGGTCTCTGGGCGTAAGCTGGCATACGCACGTACATATGTGCCCACGCTCCGGTATCAAAGTTATCCTCTAAGAGAGGACTGTAACCTCTAACATTGTGTTTGAGGGGTGATTCCTGGGTCCTAGAGGGGACACCTAAGTTCTAATGAATATTTATTTATTTATAACACATTGAAATCGTCGGTTCAGTGTGCTGCGGCAGTCAAAAAAGCAAACAGAATGTTGGGAATTATTAGAAAAGGAATGATGAATAAAACAGAAAATGTCATAATGCCTCTGTATCGCTCCATGGTGAGACCGCACTTGAATACTGTGTACAATTCTGGTCGCCGCATCTCAAAAAAGATATAATTGCGATGGAGAAGGTACAGAGAAGGGCTACCAAAATGATAAGGGGAATGGAACAACTCCCCTATGAGGAAAGACTAAAGAGGTTAGGACTTTTCAGCTTGGAGAAGAGATGACTGAGGGGGGATATGATAGAGGTGTTTAAAATCATGAGAGGTCTAGAACGGGTAGATGTGAATCGGTTATTTACTCTTTCGGATAGTAGAAGGACTAGGGGACACTCCATGAAGTTAGCATGGGGCACATTTAAAACTAATCGGAGAAAGTTCTTTTTTACTCAACGTACAATTAAACTCTGGAATTTGTTGCCAGAGAATGTGGTTCGTGCAGTTAGTATAGCTGTGTTTAAAAAAGGATTGGATAAGTTCTTGGAGGAGAAGTCCATTACCTGCTATTAGGTTCACTTAGAGAATAGCCACTGCCATTGGCAATGGTTGCATGGAATGGACTTAGTTTTTGGGTGCTTGCCAGGTTCTTATGGCCTGGATTGGCCACTGTTGGAAACAGGATTCTGGGCTTGATGGACCCTTGGTCTGACCCAGTATGGCATTTTCTTATTTTCTTATGTTCTTATGATGGTGCCTCATGTACTCTCTTTGGCCTTATTCAAGTCCAGTCTAAAACCCCTCCTTTTTGATGCCACTTTTACCCCTTTACAACCTGATAATTTCTCTTTCAGCTTTATTGATTTTAACCCTTTTCTTAATAAATGAAATTCCCAATGTTTCTTTTACATTGTATGTTGGTCTTGATTAGATTGTAAGCTCTATGAAGCAGGATTATCTCTTATGTGTTTTTGCACAGCACTGTGTACATTGATTAGCACTAGGGATGTGAATCGATTTTTGAGGATTTAAAATATCGTCTGATATTTTTTAAATCGTCATTAATCGTTAAAGAGCGCGATACAATAGAAATTCCACCGATTTATCGTGAAAAATCATTAATCGGGTTAGTGCACACTAACGGGAGATAGGACACAACCTAAAAACCCACCCTGACCCTTTAAAACCGCTCCCTTAGCCTCCACCACTCTCCCGACCGCCCCAAAAATGTTTTAAAATTACCTGGTGGTCCAGTGGGGGTCCTGGGAGCATTCTCTCGCTCATGGGCTGTCAGCCGATAAACAAAAAACCCACCCCGACCTTTCAAAACCGCTCCCTTAGCCTCCACCACCCTCCCGACCCCCCCAAAAATGTTTTAAAATTACCTGGTGGTCCAGTGGGCCCCAGGAGCGATCTCCCGCTCTCAGGCCGTCGGCTGCCACTAATAAAAATGGCGCTGATGGCCCTTTGCCCTTACCATGTGACAGGGTAACCATGCCATTGGCCGGCCCCTGTCACATGGTAGAAGAACTGGACGGCCGGCACCATTTTTAAAGATGGCGCCGGCCGTCCAGTGCTCCTACCATGTGACAGGGGCCCACTGGACCACCAGGTAATTTTAAAACATTTTTGGGGGGTCGGGAGGGGGGTGGAGGCTAAGGGAGCGGTTTTAAAGGGTCGGGGTGGGTTTTTTGTTTATCGGATTGGGCGCAGCCGATAAAAAATAAACCGATCGGGCCGGACGAAAAGAAATGCACGATTTGAATCGGAACCGGAACCAAACCGATTCCAGTTCTGATTCACATCTCTAATTAGCACTATAGAAGTGATAAATAGTAGCAGTACTGGTAGAATCGAAGGGGGTACAATAAATTATTTCGCATTTTTCAGGTTCCCTGTGGTTTTCCCCATTAGGTATTCCTTGGTGTTCATCTCTGGTCTGATTAGAATGACATAACATTTGGGGAAGAATATACAACCCAACAACCCAGCACTGGAGGACAAAATTGCAAATATTTCCACAGCCACCGTGTACTTCCCTCTTGTGCTTAGGTAAGCAGGGATGAAAGACAGCCAGACAGCAATGAATATAAGCATGCTGAAGGTGATGAACTTAGCCTCATTAAAGCTGTCAGGCAACTTTCTAGCTAAAAAAGCTACAATGAAGCTGATAGAAGCCAAAAGTCCCATGTATCCCAGCATGCACCAGAATGCAAACAATGACCCTTCGTTGCATTCAAAGATTATCTTCCCCATCTGAGATTTCATGCTCATTTGGGAAAACGGGGGAGCCACGATCAACCAAGTGACACAGATGAGGACTTGGACCAGGCTGCAGGCTAACACCAAGGTGCTGGGCAGTTGTGGTCCTACCCATGACCTTAGATTGCTGTTTGGCTTGGTGGCCTTGAAGGCTATGGTCACTATGATGGTCTTGGCCAACAAGCAGGAGATGCAGATGACGAATACAACACCAAATGCAATCTGACGCACCATGCAGACTGGGTTTGTGGGGTGGCCAATGAAAACTAATGAGCAGCCGAAACACAGGATAAGGGCCAATAGCAGGAGGTAGCTCAGTTCACGATTATTCGCTTTCACAAGTGGAGTGTGGTGTTTCCAGATGAAAACTGCAAGTATAGCGGCTGGCACCAGGGCTCCTAGCACTGAGGTAACAGCCAGTGTCACGCCCAGGGGTTCTTGGTAGGACAGAAACTCAATGGACTTCTCCTGGCATCCGTCATTTCTCTTGGTGGGCCATTGGTCATCAGGGCATTTCATGCAATCTGTGGCATCTGTAGGAAAAAAGAGATTCCATGTGTGGCTTAGATCAGGGAAAATTATTACAGAAATAAAATGAGAAAGTAAACATGATTCATCTTTACAGAGGCATTATCCTTTGCCAACTACGTTTTGCCAGAACTTGTTGAGTTTTAAGTATGAGAGGGATAGTAAATTGCTGGGCTCCGATTACTTTCTACCAGGACTTTAACCCCTAACCAGTAACTCACAATATGATCAGATATCTGATTCCGCGAGATTCTGTAATGGGAGGGTAATTTTTGGATTTGAGAATAGTGAACTGCTACTGTGGTGCCTGCAATGCCATCCTAAAGCTCAAGTACTGTAGTTTAGTTGCAGAAATCAGTTACTATGCCAGGTTTAATGCAGAACTTCTCTACAGGGTTATAGGTCAGGCTGAGAGTGAGGGAGGTTGAGTATGCGGCAGTAGCCACAGAGGCATTCACGGAGCGGGATGCCAGTGGTTGGTGTTCCACCTTCACGGAGCGGAAGGATGGAGGGCTGCCATCTCCAAATTAAAAAAAAACCCAGGGGTGGGTAAGAGTATGTAAAATTAACGGAGAGTTCAAAGGCTATAGGTATTACCAATTATTAGGCTTATTCAATATTTGTTGATAGTTAATGTGGCTTTCAATGCATACTTCACTTTCAATGCATATACAGCATAGCTCTCTGCTTCAACAGCAGGGGAGAAGTAAAACTAATACTTCACGCATATCCAGCATAGCTCTCTGCTTCAGCGGCAAGGGAGAAGAAAAACAACCAATAAGGGCTGAATAACATAGTCTGGGTAAACAAATAAGTATGGGTGTAGCTTGCTTATTGCCGCGGTTAATACCCCTAACTAATCAAGCTTGATATTTCACTTGGATGCAGCTCCATCACTGCTCTCTGCATTAATGGTTGGGGTGAAAGGGAAATAGAACCAAAGGTTACTAAGAGCCAAGAGAAACAGATAAGTATGAGAAAAAAGAAGTGGCTTGCTGGGCAGACTGGATGGGCCGATTGGTCTTCTTCTGCCGTCATTTCTATGTTTCTATGTTTCTATGCTTAGCCTTTAGGATCCCTGCTGACCTGTCTTGAACCAATCAGATGGGAGTATGCCTCAGAACCAGTGCGGCCTGCAAATTCTGCTTGTGTTTTCTTTCTCTTGTGGATTTTCTTCCAGAGTTACAAAACTGGTGCCAGAAAAGGGCTGAGTCATTAGATACAGGCAGAGTATCTAATCCTGGAGACAGGAATGTTAGTGTAGCCCCTAAGCCATTGAAGAGCTGTGAAAGAACATTAACTATTGAGGCTTTTAAATGTATATTTCCTACTGAACCATTCTGTGTTTATGTACTAGGGATGTGCATTTGCCCTGGTTCAGCCACCCAGAAAATCGAAGCGGATTTTCCCGAAATTTCAGGAAAATTTGTTTTTCGGGATTAGTGCGCACTAACCCTGAAATTTGGGGCGGCCGAAAAAAGTCATCCCGAACCGCAGGAAAACGAAATTTCCTGTGGCGAGCCGATGACGAAGGCCGAACCAAAAGGTTTGGCCGAATCACATGTCTATTATGTACTGCAAGAGCAAGATTGATTTGTTTCCTCTTTACCTCCACAGGATACAGAACTATTCCTCCACTAACCTCTGACTTCCAAACAGTAGTTAGTCGAGTCTCCCTTCCCTTTTGTTTCTCCTCCCTCCCAACTTTATGTAATGCATCCCATATGCCAATACCCTTCTCTCCATGCTACCTTATTAACCGGTTTCCCGTTTTTCATTTTTCCTGTTTCCCAGCTAGTCCATGTTATTGATTACTATGTAATTGAAGTTTATTTTATTTTATATTATTCTTTTGTGTTCCATGTACACGTTCTGCCATGCATTTGCCTTTCTATCTCTATGTTCCTTGTAAACCGATACGATGTGAAAATGGTTATTGGTGTATAAAAAACTACAAATAAATAAATAGGTTTTTACTGGGTGGGTTTGGATTTTTATGTATTTATGTATTTATTTATTTATGTAATATTTCCTTTGTTACATGTTACTGAGTTTTTTTGTATTTATGTCTGTTTGGGTTGTATTGGTATTATAATAAGTGTGGTGGGTGGGTAGGTTGTGTTGGATATATGTAATTATTTAATTATTGTTATTAGCAGTAATTATTTAATTATTGTTATCAGCAGTACTATCTCAACTATCAAACTATCTGTCAGAAAATGACATATTACATGCAAATCAACATGGATTCCGCAAAGGTCACTCTACTGAAACCCTTCTACTAACATCTTTCGACACTATATTTCGGGCTTTTGACTCTTACACGGATCACATTATTGTTTTCTTAGATATTTCAGCGGCCTTTGATACCGTTGATCACCAAATTCTTATTTCTATTCTTAAGTCTATAGGTATATCAGGGACTGTACTACAATGGTTTATTTCATTTCTATCTGACCGTATCCAACAAGTCAATATAAACAATTATTTTTCCGGTCCATATTCTATTGCATCAGGTGTTCCACAAGGTTCCTCTCTATCTCCTATTCTCTTCAATATTTATCTGTTACCTCTTTGCCGTATTCTAGCCTCATTAAACATACAATTTAAAATCTATGCTGATGACATACAGTTCATGGTACCATATAACACCTCCTGGACCCATACACTATCCTTATATCTTTATCTCTCACAACTATAGACACTTGGCTCTCCCATAATCGATTGAAACTAAATCCCAAAAAAACAGAAATAGTCCACCTCTCATCAATTACTTACTCATCTATAGGCCCCCCACCCCAACTTATATTCAATGGAACTACTATCCCCATTTCCAAATCTGCAAAAAACTTAGGTATAACCATCAATTCAGACCTCTCACTTAAGCAACACATATCCTTGATCACCAAGAACTCATTCTACAAGCTTCAACTCTTAAAACGGCTCCGCCCTCTACTTTTCTTCCACAACTTCCGGACTATTCTTCAATCACTCATCTTTTCCGGGCTTGATTACTGCAATTCTCTATATATAGGTCTTCCAGAAAACACACTTCACTCACTTCAACTGATCCAAAATGCAGCAGCGAGTATCCTAACAAACTCTTCAATAAAAAATCATATCACTCCGATACTTCAATCTTTACACTGGCTACCAGTTAAATACAGAATACAATTCAAAATCCTGTCCATTATACACTCTCTTATCTACACACCCAACTCTGTCACTCTGTGCTCTATTCTTCGAATATACAAACCAACCAGGCATTTAAGATCACTGAACAAAAACCTTCTAGACATTCCTTCACCCCGACAGGCCCGTCTTGACATTACCAGAAAAAGAGCATTCTCAGTCATAGGTCCCATACTATGGAACGCATTACCAGACTCCCTAAGATCCATATCCAATTCCAAACATTTCAAAAAATCATTAAAAACACACCTATTTCAAACTGCATTCCATATATCACCCACCAAATAATACATTTCTCCTCTTCCATTCTCATAAATAATTTGGCACAATGTTATTACATACTGATTTGTTTATATTAACTAATTATTATTTTAAATAATTATTATTTTGTATTGACTATATTTTTGTAACCTTATATTTTTATAACTTCTACTTTCTTTTAATTTTTTAATTTTTTAACTTCTTTTGTTTATCTTTATTTTATTCAATTATGTAAACCGTTTTGACTAAACCTCGTTTGTAAAGACGGTATAGAAATACTTTTAAATAAAAATAAATAAATAAAATAAATGTATTGTTCATGCTTGCCTTGAACTTTATGTTTATAGTTTTCTGATTATGATTTATGAATATATAGATTTATTTGTATGCATAATATTTTAATGAAAGAGATTTTGTGATTTATTTGTTAGAATCCAGCCACCTTCCCAGAAACCTCAGTGGCAGATGTTCACCGTGCAGCAGGGAGCTGCCTTTGGATGCTATGATGCGTGTGATACTGCGACCCGGCGAAGAGATGTATGCATTGGTGAGCACAATTCGGCGCATGTTGCCGGGAGATCTCATTTGGCCTGGAGATAGAACTGGCACAAGGCTTCCATCTCAATCCACACCTAACGCGCCATTTCTTCGTCCGGTGATCTGAAACTACTGCACTACCAACACACCTTGGCTATTTTACAAGCTGCAAAATTGCGCCAGTCAATTCATTTTGTGTCATTGAAGCTTTTTTTTTTTGTGCCGGATTTGGCCAAAACGACGGCACAGAGTAAAAGAACTTTCTTGCACTGTGGCCTCAGCTTTGGGATGCTGGTGCTAAATATGGCCTATTGTATCCGGCCAGGATGAGGGTCAAACATAATAATTCTACCAAAGTCTATGATTCGCCAGATGACCTGAATTCTTATTTGGCCTCTTTGCCTGCTTCTTCAGCCATGGTGGGTTGAATATACTGTTTTCCTTTTTTCTTTTTCTCATCTGGATGCCTTTTTTGGGAGGCTGGACTTCTTATTTTTCCTTCTGGATGGGCTCTTTCACCTTCATCATTTTCCAGCTTTGTTGACTGTGATCTACCTTTTTGGCAGCTGTCTATAACATTCTTAATTCTCCAGTTCTGTTGCCCTCTAGACATTCTCCTTACAATACTTTTACTGTTTTTTTTTTCATCATACTAATGATATCTCCGCTTTCAATACAACGCTTATTGTTTTCTGGAGTTTAGGGATCGCCTACTCCTTGTCTCACAGACTCCTTCACTTATGTCCATATGTGGGTTTGGCGTGGCTCTTTTTTACTCTGCCTTTGCTTTGCTATTTTTTGTGGTGTGTTTTTATTTGTTTCTCCTTGCTTCAGATGACATGTTACTGCTTTCTAATGTTTGTTATTATCTCTGCCACCTTCAGAAATACTCCAAGGTTATTTATGTTATTCTGCCTATGATGGTTCTTTTCTCTCATTGATATACTTATGATGGCTACTGATCTTAACATTTCTTCTTTCAATGTGAATGGCCTAAATCTCTGTATTAAGTGGAAAAAGATTCTCACTCATTTACATCCCATTCATCCAGATATTGTATATTTACAGGAAACACACTTGACCTCCAAAGAATCCCTTAAACTTTGAACGGGTTGGGTTGGCCAGGTTTTATTTGCCCCTGCAGTTGGTAAATGTAATGGAGTCACCATCCTAGTTCACAAGTCACTCCCCCTCACCATTCTTCATCAAGAGGAAGATCTAGAGAGTAGATGGATGGCTGCAATGGTTAAAATCTTGAATACCATGGTTTAGTTATTTAATATATATGTCTCTAATTTGGATGCTTCAGCTTTTTTCATGTTGTCTCTGCTCTCTTATATAAATATGCTGATGTACCAGTTCTGCTGAGCAGTGATTTGGTTATGGACCGATAATCCTCTTGTCCTTTATGTTTATTCACTTACTTATGAACACAGATGGGCCTGGATTTTCTAATATCGCACAGGTTTGTGAATCCCGCGGTAACAGGGGGGCGGGTCTGCGAAAGCCGGCAGTGATCGCACCACTGCAGCGTTATCGCTGTTGGCTTTCGCACCCAATAACGCCACCGTGAAAGGTGGTGCTATTGGGCGCGCTAGTGGCGGTGATAACGGGTCTTACCTTATCGCCTCCAGCAAAGTTACCACCGCGTCCACCCCGATGCCGTCCCGACTCCTCTTCTTCCGGTCCCGACTCCGCCCCTATCAAGCTATCACACGCGAAAAGGGACTTTTCGCAGCATGAGCAATAGAAAATGACCCCCATGGTTTGGTGGATCTTTGGCGGCTCTTACATTCCACTGATAAGGATTTCACTTTTTTTCATTTCCTCATTAATCCTACTCTTGTATTGATTATTTTTAATTTCTAAAAATCTTTTAAATGTGGCTTATATGACAAAAACGTTTCCCATCTTGTTCTCTGATCATGCTTTGCTTTCTCTCTCCCTTCACTGGAACCTTCCATTACCTGATACCCCTAGCTGGTGTGTTAATGCGGTTTGTGGGAGGATTCATCTTTTATTTCTCAAATATCGACCACCATTTCTGATTTTCTTGCTATTAATGAGATCCCTCAGACTCCCTTACCCATTGGTTTGGAAGTTTTTAAGGCCACTTGTTGGGGTATGATTATCAGTTATTCTGCGCACCTTAAACAAATCAGGTCTAGTGAAATACTTGATTTAGAAGCTCAGATCAGCCATGTGGAATCTCTGCATATATCTACCTGGAATAGCAGTGTTCTTGCTTCTTATATAAACTCAAATATCGCTACAATAAACTTTTAAGTGCTTCTGCAGGTAAATCCATTTTCCTTCAAAACTGCTGCTACTATGCAGAAAATAACAAGTCTGGGTGACTATTGGCTACTTATTTACAGGGGCTGAAGAAATATAAGAGGGAAGAGATTTTATGCCAATTTCATGATTTCTATAAAGATTTGTATTCCTCTGAATCACAGCATGATCCCATTTTAATTACTAAGTTCCTCTCTAATTTGACTCATCCTACTTTATCGACTCTAGAGAGTGCCCACTTGAATGCTCCTTTAACTGTCTCTGAAATGATGAAAGCTCTATTTGCTCTACAAGTGGGTAAGACTCTGGGTTTCGATGGCTTTTCTCTCAAATTTTATAAGGCATTCTCTTCCCTCTTGGTTCCTAAGTTGTATGCTTTATTTTTGTATATGTGAACCCAGGATCCAACTTCTTCTTGCTTTAATGAAGCTAAAATTGTGTTTTTTTTTCCCTAAACTAAATCGGGATCCACTATCTCCTGATAATTATCGACTCATCTCTTTACTTAACACTGATTATAAGACATTAGCTAAAATATTATCCTCCCATCTGGAACAGGTTCTGGATAAATTTATACACCCAACTCAATCTGGTTTTATGAAAGGTCAATGTATTACAGATAACTCCCGCTTATTTGTGGATATACTTCAAATTTATAATAATTTGTCTTCCCGTTTAGTGGCCATATCCCTTGAGCTCAAAAAGCGTTTGATCACGTGGAATGGGATTTTTTGTTTGAAGTCCTTTGCTGGTTTGGTTGTGGTGCTTCTTTCATTTTCTATATTAACTCTCTTTATTACTTGCCTACCTCATCTATTTCAATTGATGGAGCATCTTCTGACTCGTTTATATTGCACAGAGGTACGAGGCAAGACTGCCCGCTTTCTCCCTATTTATTCAACCTTTAATTGGAACCTTTATTGCTTGCTTTATGACAAAACCCATATGTTTTAGGTCTTTCTTGTAATAACATGGAATATAAATTATCGGCTTATGCTGATGATTTAATTTTATATGTTTCTCAACCTGAGATAGTATTACCTCACATTATTCGATATATTTCCTCCTTCTCTCTTATTTTTGGCTACCATGTTAACTGGAGCAAATCTGAGATGATGCCTCTTATTATCCATGTGACTTATTTGGCCTCTAAGTTTTCTACTTTTCAATGGGTTACTAGTGGTTTAAAGAATCTTGGTATGTATTTCTATCCTACACTTGCTCAAACTATTGCTAAAGCTGCAGATAAAATATGTGCAATGGTATCTGAGCTTACTAATCAATGGTTCCCCTTACATCTTTCTTGGTGGGGCCGTTTGGATACTATCAAAATGGTCATAGTGCCTAAAATTAATTTTTTACTTCCTATGCTTCCTATTTTTTTTTTTTTATAAAAGATTTTATGTCGGCTTGGATAGAATGCTCCCTTTATTTTTGTGGAAGCATAAGACTCTACAGAGTGCTCTATCCACACTTAAACTACCTAGGGATACTGGTGGTGTAAAGTTTCCCGATTTCAGAGTGTATCATTCAGCATTCATTTTACGCCAAGCTACTGCCTGATTGGCAGGTCATGTTCCCGATGTTACAAAACAGATTTGGCATGATATTGAAGCAGATATTGTACATCCTCTCCCTCTTTTTGGACTCCTGGGCTTTTGGTCATTTTTCCATCTCTGAATTTACCCCACCATTTATGCTTCTTGCTCTGTGTTTCACTATCTAGAATCCACTTTGGAGCACTTAACTACACCATGGGGCTCTTCCTCTTTGACTCTGATTTGGCGTAACTGTCATTTTTTGATTGGATTCCTTGGATTCAAGTTGGTATCTGGTCTCTAAGCCAACTAGTATCAGGGTCCAGTTGGCACTCATTCTCCCAACCGATGTCCATGTATGGGTTACATGCTTCCCAGTTCTATTGCTATCCTAAAGTTTCAGCATTGTGTTCATATGTTACACTTGGACCTCCTCGCTAGCCCTCCACAATTGCTTTCTCTTGCCCAACTTTTCCTTTCTTACAGGCATATGGCTTCTGCCATTTATAAATATCTTAAACTTAGTTTAAAAGGTGCCTTGTCTTGGAGTGAACATGGTCACAAGACCTCTCTCTACCCACAGATTTTCCATGGCCCAGGTTTTGGTCGGTTGTTATCCGGCCTTCTCTTTCCTCTCAACTAACACAATCCTTTTTTTTTAGCGCACCACACCACTTGGACTCCATGGTCTTTATACAGAGCGAAGTTATCTTCGTTGCACTCATGCTGGTTGTGTGGCGAGCCTAAAGCAACTCTTTCTCATATGTTGTTTGATTGTTCTCATATTTATTCCTTTTGCAGTGAGGTGTGGGACAAGATATCTCAGATGCTTAGTTTACAAATGTCCTTATCTTATAAATTTATTATTGTTATAACTCCTATCCGCAGCCGGCTGCGGCTAGCCCCACCTACCTTTCCTGCCTGCTCCCGTTCTGCCGTAGGCGTCGGCGTGCGGGTGAAGGGAACCCCCTGAGGCAGGTCTCTGGCCGCTGACACTGGGCCGCGCTCTGACGGTGTCTCCGGCGGGGAGGGGGGGGGGGCGCCCCCCGGGCTTCTCTTCGCGGCATCGGGCCGCACTGCATGATTCCAGCGACGTCGTCCGGCTGCCCTGTCCTTAGGCACGAGGCTGCGCCTCCTGCTTTCATTTAAAGGGACCTCGTCACCTTAACCAGGCTCAGCTGCAGCAGATAGGTCAGGGTTAGGGAGGTATTTAAGGAGGCTTCCTCTTCTTATCCTTTGACTTGGCAACGAGTCTGCTCACTTTGGTAAGTCACCTGGTGCCTTGGGTTCCTGCTTCCTCTTGATTGATTCTTCAGCATCAACTTCAGACTGGCAAGTGGTGATTCTTGGCGTGTGACTTCGGACTGACAAGCGGTAATTCTTTGGCATGTGACTTCGGACTGGTGAACGGCGACTCTCTGGTACTCAATCTCGGACTCATTTGATGGATCTTCCACCTTCAAGGGCCCACCTAAGCCCAAGTGGCCAGGGTCCCTATGGGCTCCTCCCGGAGGGACCGCGGGCTTCCAGTGGCGAAGACCCAGCTGGCCCTTGCACCGACTCCGCACCTCTTCAATCTCTTAAAGGTCCACCTAAGTCCCAGTGGTCCGGGTCCCTATGGGCTCCTCCTGGTGGGACCGCGGGCTTCCAGCGGCGAAGAACCGGATAGTTCCCACTTCGACTCTGTCTTGCCACCCAACGGGGGAATCCGAGGAGTTGTCTCCTCAGGTAGTACCAACTCCCCGTCGGTCCAAGGGTTCACATCTCTCTAGGTCATAACAATTGTTGCTAAATCCTTAGCCCTGGATCCTCCATTTCCCTCTCAACAGGCTAAATTGTTTAACTTCTTTATTTCTATTGCCATCCAACAAGTTTTATTATGTTGGAAATCATCAGCTCATCTTAATATACAATTTTGGTGGCACTCTGTTTGTATTACAAATATGAAAACGTAGCTGCAGTGTGCTACAATAGAGTTTCTTATTGGGTACCCAAGATCAGTAGACTATTACTTTCAAGATGTATATTTATTTTCTTTAATTTTTTAAGTCACTTGTTTTTTTTTTCTGGTGGATATTATTTTGTATGTTAATATACTCATCTTTTGTTTATCTCTTCTTTCTGAGATTCCAGGAACAGACTTGTGAAAATACGAATGCTCAGGGACATCGCTCGTGGTTCCCAGACCTCTGAATCTTTCACAATCCATCCTGGAAGCACAGAAAATGGCTACTTTCGAAGAACCCATGTAATACCCAACTTTCACTTGATGAGAAACAAAAGTGAAGATCTCAAAATATTTGTCTCTACTGTGCCGCACAAGATCATTTTGTCCGACAGTGCCCCCTGAGACTAGAAAACTCTATAAAGAGAAGTCTCATCGGGAAGGCAGCCTTGCACCATCCTGCCTCTTCTCCACTACTAATGATTCTGGTGTGTCTTACCTATGGAAAACATTTAGTTCAAGCCTAAAGCTTTAGTAGTTTCTGGAGAATCATTGCTACATCAATGTGGTTGCCCTACTACAGCTTAACCACCCTCTTCTCATTTCGTCCATCAACGGAGAACCCTTACCTGGTTGTGTGACGACAGCTTCCTCGCCCATCATGATTCAGATTGGGTCTCTCCAAGAAAACATTAAGTTTTATGTACTATCTATAATATCCAGCCCTCTTGTACTTGGACTACCCTGGCTGAGTCTTCATCAACCATCTATTGACTAGAATTTCTTATAGATTTACCAATGGGGTCCATCCTGCCAAGAACATTGTATCATTTCATCTTTGTCTCTGGCCTCTTCACTTCAAACCACCTCGTGTGAAGTGCAGGTTTTGCTACTTCAATGTACATCCTATTCCCATGTGAATTCTGAACTGTGTTGTCCTCCTGCCAAAAAACATTTGTCTGTTGATCAGGACCAGTCTCAGTATTTGTCCAAGTTTTCAATCTTTTTTTCAGTTAAGTCTTCAGCTTTGAATGGTTTTTCAGTCCAGTCTGGAATCCAAAGAATCTCTGGATCCTGGGTCTGGACCCCCAAGCCCCCAGTTGGTAAAATAGTACCATCATCTCCTGAGAAGTCAAAGAGAAGAGGTTTGAGAAGGGGACTTGAGGAGGGCGTCACCTTCCGAAATTCCTCGGTGGCAGATGTTCACCATGCAGCAGAGAGCCACCATTGGATGCTTTGACATGTGTGCTACTAGGACCCGGCAAAGAGATGCTTAGGGAGTATATGTGCATCTGTTGCGATCCCGCCTGCGAGGAGCGCGGGCAGGCTCTTACCTTCTCACAGCCAGTCGGGCTGCTGACGCTGCTGCTTCTTTCTCCCTGAATCAGGTGGGGCCGTCCCCACAGCTGTTGCCATGCGGCCGGCTCCTCTGCTCCTGTTTCTGCCTTCCTCCGACGTGCTGCTGCGATCCCGGGACCTTCTACCAGCAGGGAGGCTGTCCCTTCCAGTGCCTGCTTCAGCCCGGGTCCTCACCCGGCAGGGAACCGTCCCTGCCGGTGCCTGCAGCTTCTCCAGCTCCCTGCAGTCAGCACTTCTCTCTTCAGCCTTGCAGCCTGGAGCAGTGCCTGCAGCCTGCTACAGCCCCCTGCCTCCCTGCAACCAGCCTTACCTCTCTGCCTGCAGTCTGCTACAGCTACCGGCTTGTCCTGCAGTCAGCCTTCTCCAGCTCTCTTCCTGATTTCATCTTCGTAGCTGGAAGCCGCTCCAGCAGCCTGCCACCTCTCCAGCTCCAGGGCAGGTCTGCTTCGCTGCTTGCCTGCTTCCTTGGGCCCTCCACGTGGCTGAGGATGCCACCAGCTTCCAGCTCATCTCTCCAGCTTCCTAGGGCGCGAGCACGCGCCTCTCGTCTGTTCTTCAAGGGCCAGCCAGGTGTGGCCCCTGCTGGCTCCTCCCTGGGCGTTGTCCACCTCAGCTCTACAAAGGGATTCAACGTTCAGTCTGTCTTTGCCTTCGCAAGGAGTTGGTCACTCCTGAGACCCTCGTTCCAGGAGCTGCCTTGAGTTCCAGCCTTCTGCAAGGTCTAAGTGTTCTATGTTTTCCTGTCGGAGCTTCTTGTCCAGTTGTTCCAGTCCTGATGTTTCCAGTTGTTCCAGTCCTGATGTTCGCTTGTTCCTGTTCCTGCCTTAAGGTCTGATTCCTAATCCGGTATCCATGATCCAGCCCAGATATTACAAGCCTTGCACCTTGATCCTGAAACTTGCCTGAAAGCTAAGTACCTTGCTCTTGAATCTCTTGAAAGCTAGCACCTTGATCCTGTGCCCTCCAATGTCCTGGTACCTCGCAGCAAGCTGCGCCGTGGTCCGTGACCAGCCCTCGGGGCGGGCTGATTAGGGCCATCTGTGATGCAAGCCATGTACCTCATTTCTAAGTCTCTGAGAAGTCCTTGTTCCTGATCCTGTTACCTGCCTTGGCTGCCGGTGTGCAGCAATCCTGCCTTGGCTGCCAGGGTGCAGCAATCCTGCTTTGGCTGCCGGTGTGCAGCAACCAGCTTCTTCCCTGTTACCTTGATGTTGGTGCCAGATCCAGTTCCTGATCCAGTCCCATATGTTCTGCCCTTCGTCTTGTCTGGCTCCTGAGCCTTCTGGCCTGTTGGGCCCTGGAGTGGCCAACAGGTGGGATTTGTCCCTGTGCTTTGGAGCTTCCCTTCCTGCCAGCCGACAGGGCTTCGGATGTCAGTATCCCAGCATCGGAGTTCACTTCGCCTGGATCTCTCCTGCATTCTCCCGTTCTCAGCGTGGTCCGTGACCTGCCCTCCAAGGCAGTGTTGGGGATGCATGGGACAGGGTGGCCCGTGACTCAGTCCCAGGAGTGGTCTGAGCGGGGTGCCCTGAGGGGCAATGCTCATGTCTTCCTTCAGTCCTTGTCCTGAGTCTACATCTGCACCTTCAGTACCTCACTTCAGAACCTACCCCTGCATCTTCAGTACCTTGCTTCTGAATCTACCTCTGCACCTTCAGTGCCTCGCTTCTGAACCTACCTCTGCATCTTCAGTACCTCGCTTCTGAATCTACCTCTGCACTTTCAGTACCTTGCTTCTGAGTCTACGTCAGCACGCCCAGTATCTTGTCTCTGAGTCTAAGTCTGCACGTCCAGTACCTTGCTTCTGAGTCTACGTCTGCACTCCCAGTACCCTGTTCCTGAGTCTCGTCTGAATCTATGTTCCAGTCTTCGCTGTCCTGGCCTCCGTCCGGCCTGCCGCTTCGTGCCGTACCCTGCGGCAGTTCCGAAAGGGCTGGGAACGGTCGGAGGACTGTTCACAAGACCAACATTGCGTTGTTGGGTCTTCCGAAGCGTGCAGGTCCGGAGGAGGGCCTGTCGCCTGGTCATCACTCCAGTCTTGCTTCCGTCCCATGCTCGGGCATGCCACGCCTCCCGCGGCCCTCTTCGGACTCCTCTGGGGCGAGCCGCGGCCCAAGGACACACCTCCCTCAGGAAGTGGGATCGCTCTCCTAGCGCTCCGCAACAGCATCGGTGTGCATGATTTTGCACATGTTGTTGAGAGAGTTGGGTATCTACCCTGATGATCATGTCACACACACTCAAAACTACTTAGCCTGCTTGGACTTGGCTTCGCTGCCTCAGCAAAAAGGTCTCCTGGTTCTTTCTCCTTCTGGTTCTAGTCTTCTGTCTTGTTCAAGTTCTTCTGATTGGTTCCTGCCTTCAGCTCCAGCCTGGTTCCATTTTCTCAGCCTTCAGCTTTGTTTCAGTCTTTGCCTGTGGCTCTGCTGCAGTCTTCATCTACGCTTCAGCCTCACCCTTGTTTCAAGCCATCAGACTTGCCTGAAGCCGTAAGCCTTATCGTAAGCCATAAGCCTTGCCTCAAGCCATCAGTCTTGTCCTTGCCTTGTTTCAGCTGCAGCCTGGTCTTTGTATAGATTTTAGGACTCAGTCATAGTCTGGCCTGTGCCAATACTTGCTCACCCGCTGCTGGCGAGAGTCTCAGGATTCTACCTACGAGGCTGCATCATGGCAAGAAGGGCGCACTCATACACAGTTCTTTACAATATTGAGGCCTATATTCAGTGCCTCTTAGCCAGATAAGTTCTAATGTATATGGCTAAGTAGTTTGTTTTAAATATTCAGCTACTGTCAGTGACCACCACTTAGCTGTATAAATACATGGATGGTAACTTTCAAACCAGCGTGTGAGTGCACATATGCGTGTGAGCGTCAGCTTTCACCCAGGGATATGGTCATTTTATAACATAGGTCCCAAAAAGCACGAAGGTAGGTGGTCTAAGAAAGCCGTCAGGAAGAAAACAAGAATTAGACGCCACGGTCTTTTTCAAAACTTTATTGAAGTGGAGACGTATATATTGGGCATTAAGAATATATAATTCTCCACTTCAATAAAGTTTTGAAAAAGACCGTGGCGTCTAATCCTCATTTTATAACATATGCACATGATATAAAATAGTCTTGCCATATGCACATGTGCACCAAATTTTAAGTGTGTGCGTGTGTGTGTGTGTGTGTGGGGGGGGGGGGGGGCACACGCATGTGTGTGCAAATCCCGGTTACATAAGATCATAAGATATTAGGGGTGTGCATTCGGATTGACCGCATTAGTAAAATGCAACTCATATTTTTTTTTTACTTAAAAAATTGATTCGACATAAACGATCGGATTTCCCACATATCGAACATAGATATGTTCGATATGTGGGAAATCGCGATTGTTGAGCCAAAATAAAAATATAAACCCCCTCACCCTCCTTAATCCCCCCCCCCCCCCCCCGACTTACCACAACTCCCTGGTGATGGAGCGAGGAGTGAGGACGCCATTTCTGCAATCCTTGGCGAGAAGCATGTGACGTCGGCGGCACGTCGAGTGACGCCGGCGTCACGTGATTCCCGGCTCGTTCGCGCCGGACGGCTCGTTCGGCCCAAAAAGAACTTTTGGCCAGCTTGGGGGGGCCTCCTGACCCCCCCAAGCTGGCCAAAAGTTCTTTTTGGGCCGAACGAGCCGTCCGGCGCGAACGAGCCGGGAATCACGTGGCGCCGCGTCACTCAGACGCGACGTCACGTGATTCCCGGCAAGTTCGCGCCGGACGGCTCGTTCGGCGCGAACAAGCCGGGAATCACGTGACGCCGACGTCACGTGATTCCCGGCAAGTTCGCGCCGGACGGCTCGTTCGGCCCAAAAAGAACTTTTGGCCAGCTTGAGGGGGTCAGGAGGCCCCCCCAAGCTGGCCAAAAGTTCTTTTTGGGCCGAACGAGCCGTCCGGCGCGAACTTGCCGGGAATCACGTGACGTCGCGTCTGAGTGACGCGGTGCCACGTGATTCCCGGCTCGTTCGCGCCGGACGGCTCGTTCGGCCCAAAAATAACTTTTGGCCAGCTTGGGGGGGTCAGGAGGCCCCCCCAAGCTGGCCAAAAGTTCTTTTTGGGCCGAACGAGCCGTCCGGCGCGAACGAGCCGGGAATCACGTGACGCCGCGTCACTCGACGTGCCACCGACGTCACATGCTTCTCGCCAAGGATTGCAGAAATGACGTCCTCACTCCTCGCTCGATCACCAGGGAGTTGTGGTAAGTCTGGGGGGGGGATTAAGGAGGGTGAGGGGGTTTAATTTTTTTTTTGCACATATGTACATATACCCAACTCATTGGATTTTTTTTATGTCCATATTGGCCGCAAGTGGGACCCCCTTTCGGACATAAAAAATATGAACATAAAATTTTGCTCTGCACATCCCTATAAGATATGCCATACCTGGTCAGACCAAGTGTCCATCAAGACAGTATCCTGTTTCCAAAAGTGGCCAATCCAAGTCACAATATCCTGGCTAGTTCCCAAACATTAAAAAGATCACAAGCTACTAATGCTGGTAACAAAGAGTGGCTGATCCCTAATGATTAATAGCAGTTTATAGGGATGTGAATCGTTTTTTGACGATTTAAAATATCGTCCGATATATTTTAAATCGTCAAAAATCGTTAGGGCCACGATACAATACCAATTCCCCCGATTTATCGTCAAAAAATTGTAAATCGGGGGAAGGGGGAGGGCAGGAAAACCGGCACACTAAAACCCTCTAAAACCCACCCCCGACCCTTTAAATTAAATCCCCCACCCTCCCGAACCCCCCCCAAATGCCTTAAATTACCTGGGGGTCCAGCGACGGTCCGGAACGGCAGCGGTCCGGAACGGCTTCCTGAAATTGAATCGTGTTGTCTTCAGCTGGCGCCATTTTTCAAAATGGCGGCGCAAAATGGCGGCGGCCATAGGCCAACACGATTCGACTGCAGGAGGTCGTTCCGGACCCCCGCTGGACTTTTGGCAAGTCTTGTGGGGGTCAGGAGGCCCCTCCAAGCTGGCCAAAAGTCCCTGGGGGTCCAGCGGGGGTCCGGAAAACGATCTCCTGCCGCGAATCGTTTTCCATACGGAAAATGGCGCCGGCAGGAGATCGACTGCAGGAGGTCGTTCAGCGGGGGTTCCGGACCCCCGCTGGACCCCCAGGGACTTTTGGCCAGCTTGGGGGGGCCTCCTGACCCCCACAAGACTTGCCAAAAGTCCAGCGGGGGTCCGGAACGACCTCCTGCAGTCGAATCGTGTTGGTCTATGGCCGCCGCCATTTTGCGCCGCCATTTTGAAAAATGGCGCCGGCTGAAGACAACACGATTCAATTGCAGGAGGCCGTTCCGGACCGCCGCTGGACCCCCAGGTAATTTAAGGCATTTGGGGGGGGGTTCGGGAGGGTGGGGGATTTAATTTAAAGGGTCGGGGGTGGGTTTTAGGGGGTTTTAGTGTGCCAGCTCACGATTTTCACGATTTTCACGATACTTTAAACACCCAAACGGCAACAATACGATTCCCTCCCCCTCCCAGCCGAAATCGATCGTTAAGATGATCGAGGACACGATTCACATCTCTAGCAGTTTATGGGATTCTCTTCCAGGAACTTGTCCAAAGCATTTTAAACCCAGCTACACTAAATGCCTTAACCACTACTGTATACATCAGGGGATTTTAACATGGCATGCGCTGACACTATTGCCAGTTAAACCAGTTTATCCCCAGTTCACCCAATTAAAGGGTAAGTCTTCCAAGTTTAATAGTCTTCACTCTCCCCAGTTAACCCCGACCATTAAAACCCCGCGGATCTGCCTATTATTCTTTATATTATAATTTACCCCTCCTCCGTAGCAGAAGTAAACTTACAGGGCAGGGGATCTGAGCGTGTGCCCAGCCACGTAAGTATTTATGCGAACATCTCTGATTCATGCTCCAAAACACCCATTCCCTACCCAGACCACGCCCACTAGGGGTGTGCATTCATTTGCCACGTATTGGCAATCCGCAACATATATGCCATATTCGTTGTATTTGTGGGGGTCACAAAACGTATGGCGAACCCCTGCGAATACAATGCATCACTAACGAATAAACCCCCATCCTCCTGACCCCCCCCCCAAACTTGCCAAATGTCCCTGGTGCTCCAGCGTCCAAAATGGTGCCGATAGCCTTTGCCCTTACAATGTCTGATTCATGCTCCAAAACACCCATTCCCTACCCAGACCATGCCCACGTGCTGCCCTTTTTGGAAAACTTTGATGCGTGCATTCCTGGAGATTCACACGCCAAACCCCCCTGGTTTAATAGCCTGCACTCCCCCCAGTTTCCTCAGTCCCTTTAAACCCATGAGAAATGGCTATTTTTGTTATTTGTAAGTTAAACCTCTTCCATAGCAGAAGTAAAATTACACAGCATGGGACCTGGGTGTGCAAGCAGGTGTGTAAGTATTGACATGCACACTTTTTGGATCTGCCCCGGAGCACACATGCCCCGCCCAGACCACGCCCACCCCTTTTTTGAATCTCTGTGAGATGTGCGCGCAGCCCAAGATAAGTGTGCATTTCGGAGCTTTGAAGATAATTTCAGCACGCATCGGGCTCTTCAAATTCACTTTTAATTATTTATCCTCCTAAGTGGAGGGAAGAGAATGGGCGTCACGGGGAGAGGTGAGTTAGCCAGATAAGTTATCCAGCTAACACTTGTCCCTCCATAGAGGTGTCCTAAAGCTAGCCAGATATATTCAGCTGGGTGGTAGGCTACGTTAGCCAGATAAGTTAGCTGACACCTATTGAAACTTCAGTGGGAAATAATTACACTTGAACCTAGCACTCTCGTCCATATCCCCCCGCACACTTGTGAGTCTGCATTCATCCTCTTTCATTTGCTAGCGGATTTTAAAAATGCTACACGCGCCAAAGCCGGGAGATATGTGTGTGACTTGGTCTGGCGTGCAACGCGCAGATTTAAAAAACCACGCAAGTATGCGTGTATCTCCTGGTATGCACACAAATGAAAAAGATCAAGAAAGGGGTGGAGCATGGGCAGGCCGAGTCTTTAATATGAAGTCTGTGAGTAAGTATTTATGTGCTCGAGCACGTGCCGGGGTCCCCTACTGCGTAACTTTACTTCTGCTAGGAATGGCGTATAAGTAAGACAATAACAAAAACTTAGTGGGGTTGTAAGGCTTGGGGCTAATAGGGTAAACGTGAGGAAGTTCGCTAGGGGGTTTAGGAAGTCCTCTCCTTTACTGGGAAAGAACTGGGGAGGCAGATATTTGTGACAGCGCATGAATGTACTAAAATCCCCCCACTTACGTGATCGAGGCAGCATTTGTGCACACATGCACACGTCAATATAAAGTCATGTGCACATGTATGCGCATATAGCTGATTTTATGACAGGTTCACATATACACGCATATGCGTATGTATGTTATAAAATTGCCGTGTCCATGTGGGCGAGCTGGCAAACATGTGCACATGTACGCGGGTCTTAATATTCATCTCATAGCCTTCCAGGCCCCTTTACTCTACCAGTTGTTGCCTCTGTCTTTTCCAGGGATGTGCAGCTTTGCATAGTATGCGTGAC
The DNA here is from genome assembly GCF_901001135.1 of Rhinatrema bivittatum. Taxonomy (NCBI): domain Eukaryota; kingdom Metazoa; phylum Chordata; class Amphibia; order Gymnophiona; family Rhinatrematidae; genus Rhinatrema; species Rhinatrema bivittatum. The sequence goes on from NC_042633.1 coordinate 7,492,107, forward strand.
AGATGATGAACAGCGCTCCCTGGTGGCTTCCAGTGTATCCATGCACCCTGTGCAGACCCCTCCTCCTCCACCAGACAATCTTCACCATGCATATTATAGATATAGATTGCTTTTTAGCTTCCAGGACCTCATAGGTCTCCTCTGAGATCACATCATAAATACATACAATACAATATAATTCTTGTTGGGAAATGTAATTTTTAAGATTGCAATATATATGTTGGAAGATGTCTGTCTATTAGCACCTGCTCAGAATTGAAAATTCCAGCAAAACTTTTGCCCATTGAACTGATCTAGATAGAACCACCATACCCTCGAATACCAACCCTCCATCCTACAAGAAGTGCTCATTACAGGGTGGAATTCATAGCACTCACCGGTTTGGTTACTAAACTCATCTTCAGAGCAGGGGACGCAGTCAAAGCAGCAGGCAGGTTGCCCATCCAGAATGGCCTTCCGGAACCCAGGACCACAGCTCTCACTGCAGATAGAGACGGGAGCCTTAATGGAGAGAAGTGTGAAGGGGAACAGAGCACATTTATCTATTAATAATGAACCAAGGGACTCTTTTTCAGACAAAAAATGTTTTTATTTATTTACTACTATATATATCCTGTCTATTGCAAAACAATTGTACTAGGTGGGTTGCAACATCTTAAAATCAAACAATCTTAAAATACAGCAGATAAGAACCGCTGTGATCTTATCTTGGATGACGGTATATAAAACACCTAAAGAAACAAATATATAAATAAATACATATATATATAATTCAAATATATAAAAATCTACAACAAACCTTTTATCATGCTAGCCATCAATGAGAACACACTTATTCCAGGTTAAAAAGTTGCTTAAATAAATGAGCTTTTAAATATTTTCTAAAAAGACAAAATTTGTCAATTGTACGCAATTTCTCTGGCAAGAAGTTCCATAGCTTAGGCCCCATCACAGACAAACTTCTAGATCTTGACATATTTAATTTTACTTCCTTTGCTGGAGGGATTACCAGCAGCTTCCTAACACTGGACTGCAAAGAACGAGCAGGAATGTAGCATTTCAAAAGATTTGTTAAATAAGGCCAGGATTCATCATTCTGCAAAAACAGGGGGCAGGAGGGTGAGGGGAGGGGGGGGGGGGGGGCGGGCCTGCGAAAGCCCACAGCCTTAGCACCACGGCTGTTCGCTGGCTGCCAGCTTTCACACCAAATAGCACCACCGTGAAAGCTGCTATTCGGCGCTACTGCCAATGATAATGTTAGTAACATTATCGCCGGCAGCAAAGACACCACCAACTTCACCCCCTCCCCGCCCCAACTCCTCCCCTCCCTCTAATTTGCATTCTATCGCATGCGAAAAGGCCCTTTTTGCATGCAAAAGAGGCTTATCGCATGAGATACGGCTGTATAGCGTGCAATAAGCCTCTGATAAATGACCCCCTAAGATGGTCCGTCAAATTTCAATGCTTTAAAAACTAAAATCAACATCTTGAAATTGATAAGATATTTCATTGGCAACCAATACAGGTCTTGGAGGTGTGGAGAAATATTCTCCCACTGTCGGCAATTTACTGTTGGAGAGAGTGGAATAGAAGCTTTTGCATAAATAAATAAATAAATAAATATTAGCCACATTGCAGAATTTTAAAGGACCTAAAGTGCCCTTAGAGAAGCTGCTGGCAGTCTCACAACAAAGAATCGCAGTTATCTACTAGGGATGTGAATCGTTTTCCATATCGTCTTAACGATAGAAATCGTGTGGCAGGGCAAGAAAATCGTGTTAGGCACGATTTTTTAGTTAAAAAATCGTTAAAAATCGTTTTTTCCGATTAGTGCGCACTAACGGGAGTTAGTGCGCACTAACGGAGAGTTAGTGCGCTCTAACTGAAAATGATACAATTTGACACTTTTTAGGTCAGTTAAGGTCAGTTTAGGAATGAATATGTATTCCTATTGGCTGCCCTCTTATTTATTCATGTTACCAAGCTTCCCACTGACAGTATATGGGGGATGGGAAATGGAAACAGTTGGTAGCTTGACAAAACAAGTAATGTGATCAGTCAATGTGACTAGAACTTGTGCCCTAACCCTGATACCAGGGGTATTGTGAACTTCCTGCACACAGTGCCCTATTCCTGATACCGGGGGTGTTGGGATCTTCTTGCACACATCCCGGTATCAGGGATAGGGCACTGCATGCAGGAAGATCACAACACCCCTGGTATTAGGGATAGGGCACTGCATGCAGGAAGATCACAACACCCCTGGTATCAGGGATAGGGCACTGTGTGCAGGAAGATCACCCCGGAGGAGTGAGGGTCAGGCAGCTCCCCCCTGTCTGTGAAGCCAGCCTCTCACTAGTAATGCAGGGAGGGAGCTGTCTCAGACTTCACCATCCTCCCCCCCCCCCCCCCTCACCCACACACCATTCACTAGCTGGGACATGGGGGAAGTCAGGAGTGAGGGTCAGGCAGCTCCCCCCTGTCTGTGAAGCCAGCCTCTCACTAGTAATGCAGGGAGGGAGCTGTCTCAGACTTCACCATCCTCTCCCCCCCCCCCTCACCCACACACCATTCACTAGCTGGGACATGGGGGAAGTCAGGAGTGAGGGTCAGGCAGCTCCCCCCTGTCTGTGAAGCCAGCCTCTCACTAGTAATGCAGGGAGGGAGCTGTCTCAGACTTCACCATCCTCCCCCCCCCCCTCACCCACACACCATTCACTAGCTGGGACATGGGGGAAGTCAGGAGTGAGGGTCAGGCAGCTCCCCCCTGTCTGTGAAGCCAGCCTCTCACTAGTAATGCAGGGAGGGAGCTGTCTCAGACTTCACCATCCTCCCCCCCCCCCCTCACCCACACACCATTCACTAGCTGGGACATGGGGGAAGTCAGGAGTGAGGGTCAGGCAGCTCCCCCCTGTCTGTGAAGCCAGCCTCTCACTAGTAATGCAGGGAGGGAGCTGTCTCAGACTTCACCATCCTCTCCCCCCCCCTCACCCACACACCATTCACTAGCTGGGACATGGGGGAAGTCAGGAGTGAGGGTCAGACAGCTCCCCCCTGTCTGTGAAGCCAGCCTCTCACTAGTAATGCAGGGAGGGAGCTGTCTCAGACTTCACCATCCTCCCCCCCCCCCTCACCCACACACCATTCGCTAGCTGGGACATGGGGGAAGTCAGGAGTGAGGGTCAGGCAGCTCCCCCCTGTCTGTGAAGCCAGCCTCTCACTAGTAATGCAGGGAGGGAGCTGTCTCAGACTTCACCATCCTCCCCCCCCCTCACCCACACACCATTCACTAGCTGGGACATGGGGGAAGTCAGGAGTGAGGGTCAGGCAGCTCCCCCCTGTCTGTGAAGCCAGCCTCTCACTAGTAATGCAGGGAGGGAGCTGTCTCAGACTTCACCATCCTCCCCCCCCCCCTCACCCACACACCATTCACTAGCTGGGACATGGGGGAAGTCAGGAGTGAGGGTCAGGCAGCTCCCCCCTGTCTGTGAAGCCAGCCTCTCACTAGTAATGCAGGGAGGGAGCTGTCTCAGACTTCACCATCCTCTCCCCCCCCCCTCACCCACACACCATTCACTAGCTGGGACATGGGGGAAGTCAGGAGTGAGGGTCAGGCAGCTCCCCCCTGTCTGTGAAGCCAGCCTCTCACTAGTAATGCAGGGAGGGAGCTGTCTCAGACTTCACCATCCTCCCCCCCCCCTCACCCACACACCATTCACTAGCTGGGACATGGGGGAAGTCAGGAGTGAGGGTCAGGCAGCTCCCCCCTGTCTGTGAAGCCAGCCTCTCACTAGTAATGCAGGGAGGGAGCTGTCTCAGACTTCACCATCCTCCCCCCCCCCCTCACCCACACACCATTCACTAGCTGGGACATGGGGGAAGTCAGGAGTGAGGGTCAGGCAGCTCCCCCCTGTCTGTGAAGCCAGCCTCTCACTAGTAATGCAGGGAGGGAGCTGTCTCAGACTGGTATCAGGGTTAGGGCACTGTGTGCAGGAAGATCACAACACCCCTGGTGCCAGGGTTAGGGCACTGTGTGCAGGAAAATCACTTAAAATCTACACTTACCAACAATCAATTACATATATTTGAACTGTGTACAGTTCCAGCCAGGACCACCTTTCTAAAATGCACAGTGATTGGCAAATTCAACATGCACTAGCATTTCAGGTGCCTGCTAACAAAAATAATAAACAAACAAGTTCTAGTCACGTGAGTGCTGATCATTACATTACTTTTTTTGTCAAGCTTCCAACTGTTTCCATTTCACATCCCCCCAACCATTACCTCAGTGTTAGCCTTGGTAACATCAATAGATAAGAGCACAGCCAGCCAATAGGAATACATATTCATTCCTAAGTGACCTTTACTGACCTGGGAAGTGTGAACACTTTGTTTCATTTTCTGTTGGTGTTCGTTAGTTTCCAGTTCCATTTCCCATCCCCCCAACCATCACCTCAGTGGTAACCTTGGTAACATCAATAGATAAGAGGGCAGCCAGCCAATAGGAACACATATTCATTCCTAACTGACCTTCAGTGACCTGGAAAGTGTTTATTTGTATCATTTTCAGTTAGTGCGCACTAAATCGAGTTAGTGCGCACTAACTCCCGTTAGTGCGCACTAACACGATTTAACGATTTTTAACGATAAATCGTTAGAATTTCTATTGTATCGTGTTCTATAACGATTTAAGACGATATTAACATTATCGGACGATAATTTTAATCGTTGAAAAACGATTCACATCCCTATTATCTACTATTGATAGTGCAAGTGCTTGAACACTGTGAGAAAATCATGCTTACAAGAACAAATTTAAGATGTCGCGATAATCTAAGCTTGGAGTATCCTGATTTTAAAACTTTTTGAAAATGATTCTTAGACGAAAGTTTAGCATCAATTATGCATCCTAAATTCCGTACTGAATATTTACATGGAATTGTTTCACCTAAAATTCCAAGCCCATGTAAGTTATTTTTAATTAGGAAGAATGGTGCATAAGAGATGAAAGAGATGAAAAAAATGAATGGGAAATTTAAAAGACAGGAAGAATGCTTTGAAAATAAACATGGATGCTAAAAAGTGTGAAATTATTCATTTGATGCAGAAATCTTCACAAGCTACATATCACTGTCTCTTTGCATGACACACAAAGCGACACCAGAACCTTTCTGACACAGCTAACCTGCCTGAATTCCAGCTCTGTGTAGCTCCCTACGTCCATCTTGGGAGTCTGTCCATGATCCTGGTGAGTGACTCTGTTCTGCTGTCACCAGGAGCACCCTCCCTCCCCATCCTGGTGGGACTAGAGGACCCACCCACTTTGCCACATCATCACCTGGCCTCTGAGATAAGGGTGGAGAGCGACACTGGAGGTGCCACATGCTGGGGTATTGTATGCTGAAGGAGCATGACAAAGCAGCGCACCCCTTCATACGCCCCTTCGCGTGCACTTTGTGAGCCCTATGTGATCCTTATTGATTTGCAGATATCTATGTTTAATGGTTTTTCATTTCATCATGGTGTCAGAAAACATCAAAGTTATCAGTAGAAATGGAAGGTACAGACAGCTCTCCGCGTAATTTAAGTCATAATTTTTACATGCAAAGAGGTTTTGACACCTATTACTCCTATGCAGCATACTATTATTCCTTCCTATTTACTGTAATTGATAATTCTGATAAACACTCAGTTTTTGACTAAAAAAGTTATTTTAATTAACGATATTCTAAAAGATCAGAAGCTTTCTTGTGTATGTCTTACCAAAACATGGTTTAGAGATTCAGATAATGTGCTTATCAATCAGATTTTGACCCCTGATTATTCTTGTTTATCCCTACCTACACCTGGAAGAAGAGGTGGAGGATTAATGATTACATATCATAATGATTTGAATTTTAGAAAGATTGATGTGTCGATTGTCTGTCCTTTTGAGGTATTGTTGGTCATATCTAATAAGGTAAATATCTGTTTAGTTTATTGCCTTCCAGGGTTGCTTCAGCATAATACATCACCGTTAATTTAATTGCTTTCTGATCTGAATCTTGACTTGTCCTCAGCTATAGTTATGGGTGACTTTAATCTTCATGGGGATATTGTTCTGTTGCCTCCTGCCTGTGAGATTCTCCTGACTACTCTGCTGGCTCATGGTGGGAACATTTACGACAGTAAGATTTTTAAAAAGAGTTTGAAAACATGGCTTTTTAATCCAACTTTTAAGGATAGTATAATTAAATACTGATTGTTACAAGTAAGATGGTGGGATAACATCAAACAGGCAAAGATTACATTTACCAGAATGGTCAAGATAGCTTTTCTTGCAGTTTATATTTTATTGTGTTATGTATATTATTGTAGTGCATATTCTTTTTTATTTTATGGTGTGTTGTACTTAACAGTGGCTTTTATTTTTTAATGTTTTTTTATTTCATAATTGTATTATATAGAAGTTATGTTATATTATGAATGTATTATTGTAAATTGCCATGATCCTTGGAATGGCAGTCAATAAATATTTTAATAAATAAATAAATAGAACAGTACAGGCCATGCACCATTTTTTGGGCATTTTATTGATCCTTCCTTGAATTGTCTCCAGCTTTTGATGGTGTAGTTTCCAAAATTCATCCAATACTCAACATGGGATTACACCAGAGATATGTACAGTACAGAGGTATAATTACTACATTTCTTCCAGTAGTAATACCTCTCTTTAGTTACCAAAGTATACTATGAACATGTTGACTACTACTAACTTTTAATATGTCTTTTCATAGAAGCCTTCCCAAAATAAAGACTGGCATACTCCTGGAATATGGAGTGGTGACTATTTATGAGCTAAAGATCCCAGACATCTTTTAATTAATGAAAAATAAATCAGAGTCGGATTCAAAGCAATGTGAACCTGAATTTGATTGAACATGTCCATCCAAGTCAAATACTCAATTGGATTTCACTCAGATTAAAGAAGGTTCCTCCCATCATTACCTCTGAGCATCCTATCAATCTGTTTTCTGTGAAGATAGAGAAGTGTAACCTAACCTGTGTATAGTCGTCATGCCACACAATCGCACTGGTGTTGATCTTGATGTCCTGGCCACTGGCTGCTCTAGAATCATAGTAGCCAATGTTTACATAGGTGAAGGAGTCACTTGAAGATAGGTGCCAGTTCAGAATGTCATAGGAAGCTGGCAGGTTGCCTTTTTGGTCAAAGAAAATCTCCCGGCCCATGGTGTTCTGGAAACGCACCTTCCATATGTAATGCAGAAGCTGTATCGAAAAAACATGAGAACAAAAGAAATTGCCATATAAGGGTCCATCAAGCCCAGCATCATGTTTCAAACAGAGACCAAACCAGGCCACAAGAACCTGGCAATTATCCAAACACCAAGTAGATCCCATGCTACTGATGCAATTAATAGCAGTGGCTATTCCCTAAGTAAACTTGATTAATAGCAGTTAATAGACTTTTCCTCCAAGAACTTATCCAAACCTTGTTTGAATCCAGCTACACTAACTGCACTAACCACATTCTCTGGCAACAAATTAAAGAGCTTAATTGTGCGTTGAGTGAAAAAGAGTTTTCTCTGATTAGTCTTAAATGTGCTATTTACTAACTTCATGGAATGCCCCCTAGTCCTTCTATTATCCGTAAGTGTAAATAACCGATTCACATCTACTTATTCAAGACCTCTCATGATCTTAAAGACCTCTATCATATCCCCCCTCAGCCATCTCTTCTCTAAGCTGTACAGCCCTAACCTCTTAAGAACATAAGAACAAAAGAATTGCCATGCTGGGACAGACCAAGGGTCCATCAAGCCCAGCATCCTGTTTCCAACAGAGGCCAAAAACCAGGCCACAAGAACCTGGCAATTACCCAAACACTAAGAAGAACCCATGCTACTGATGCAATTAATAGCAGTGGCTATTCCCTAAGTATAATTGATTAATAGCCATTAATGGACTTCTCCTCCAAGAACTTATCCAAACCTTTTTTGAACCCAGCTACACTAACTGCACTAACTACCTTCTCTGGCAACAAATTCCAGAGCTTTATTGTGCGTTGAGTGAAAAAGAATTTTCTCCGATTAGTCTTAAATGTGTTACTTGCTAACTTCATGGAATGCCCCCTAGTCCTTCTATTATTCGAAAGTGTAAATAACCGAGTCACATCTACTCGTTCAAGACCTCTCATGATCTTAAAGACCTCTATCATATCCCCCCTCAGCCGTCTCTTCTCCAAGCTGAACAGCCCTAACCTCTTCAGCCTTTCCTCATAGGGGAGCTGTTCCATCCCCTTTATCATTTTGGTTGCCCTTCTCTGTACCTTCTCCATCGCAACTATATCTTTTTTGAGATGCGGCGACCAGAATTGTACACAGTATTCAAGGTGCGGTCTCACCATGGAGCGATACAGAGGCATTATGACATTTTCCGTTCTATTAACCATTCCCTTCCTAATAATTCCTAACATTCTATTTGCTTTTTTGACTGCTGCAGCACACTGAGCCGACGATTTTAAAGTATTATCCACTATGATGCCTGGATCTTTTCCCTGGGTGGTAGCTCCTAACATGGAACCTAACATTGTGTAACTACAGCAAGGGTTATTATTCCCTATGTGCATCACCTTGCACTTGTCCACATTAAATTTCATCTGCCATTTGGATGCCCAATCTTCCAGTCTTGCAAGGTCCTCCTGTAATGTATCACAGTCTGCCTGTGATTTAACTACTCTGAATAATTTTGTATCATCCGCAAATTTGATAACCTCACTCGTCGTATTCCTTTCCAGATCATTTATATATATATTGAAAAGCACCGGTCCCAATACAGATCCCTGAGGTACTCCACTGTTTACCCTTTTCCACTAAGAATATTGACCATTTAATCCTACTCTCTGTTTCCTGTCTTTTAACTAGTTTGTAATCCACGAAAGGACATCGCCTCCTATCCCATGACTTTTTAATTTTCGTAGAAGCCTCTCATGAGGGACTTTGTCAAACGCCTTCTGAAAATCCAAATACACTACATCTACCGGTTCACCTTTATCCACATGTTTATTAACCCCTTCAGAAAAATGAAGCAGATTTGTTAGGCAAGACTTCCCTTGGGTAAATCCATGTTGACTGTGTCCCATTAAATCATGTCTTTCTATATGCTCTACAATTTTGATCTTGAGAATAATTTCCACTATTTTTCCCGGCACTGAAGTCAGGCTCACTGGTCTATAATTACCCGGATCGCCCCTGGAGCCTTTTTTAAATATTGGGGTTACATTGGCCACCCTCCAGTCTTCAGGTACAATGGATGATTTTAATGATAGGCTACAAATTTTAACTAATAGATCAGAAATTTCATTTTTTAGTTCCTTCAGAACCCTAGGATGCATACCCTCCGGTCCAGGTGATTTGCTACTCTTTAGTTTGTCAATCTGGCCTACTACATCTTCCAGGTTCACAGTGATTTCGTTCAGTTCGTCTGAGTCATCACCACTGAAAACCATCTCCAGAATTGGTATCTCCCCAACATCCTCGTTAGTAAACACGGAGGCAAAGAATTCATTTAGTCTTTCTGCAATGGCCTTATCTTCCCTAAGAGCCCCTTTAACTCCTTCAGCCTTTCCTCATAGGGGAGCTGTTCCATCCAGTTTATCAATTTGGATGCACTTCTCTGTACCTTCTCCATCGCAATTATATTTTTCTGAGATGCGGCAACCAGAATTGTACACAGTATTTAAGGTGCGGTCTCACTATGAAGTGATACATTGGCAGTTTGCCTTCATGAGGAGATTTGTACTGGTGTCTCTCATTGATTGAAACACATCACAGACCACTAAAATTGCTCCAGTTTTCAGCAGAATTCTGTAGACAGCTCAGAACAGCATGATTCTCCTGTGGCTTCTTTGTAGATATCTAGTAGCATAGAGTCCTATACATCTCATAGGTCCTGAACAAAGCAGAGTTGCTTACCTGTAACAGGAGTTCTTCAAGGACATCAGGATGTTAGTATTCACACATGGATGACAACATCAGATTGAGCCCGGCATGGAAACTTTGACAAGCACACTGAGCATGCTGCCCAGCATGCCGCCAACCACGCATCCACGCAAGGTCCCTCTTCAGTTTTATAACATGGAGTTTGCGATAAAATAAAATAACAAACCGTGAGAAAAAACAACTCTGTGTGGTAGTGGGTGGGTTTCGAGAGGACTACCATCCTGCTATCCTTGGAGAACATCTGTTACGGGTAAACAACTCTGCTTTCTCCAAGGACAAGCAGGACGGTAGTCCTCACACATGGGTGATTAAGTAGCTCCAGGTCTCTCTGAACATGGGCAGCAGAGAACAGGTGCCCACGTGCACAACAACTGGAACTGCAGCCACCATTGGAGTAGGCCTCTACCCAAAGACAGGGCCCATGGAGGGAGAGTTGGGTTTTCATGGCTGGAATAGATTACGGAGGACGGACTGTCTGAAATGACTATCTTGTCAGCCATCGCTGTCCAGGCAATAATGCGAGGCAAAAGTGTGGCAGGAACTCCAGGACTCTGCTCTGCAAATCTCATGAATGGGAACTGCATGCAAGTGAGCCACCAAGACGGACAAGGCCCAGACAGAGTAAGCTTAAATGTGGCCATCAAGTTGTAACCCCGCCTGTGCATAGCAGAAAACGATGCAATCTGCTAGCCAGTAGGATAGAGTTTGTTTGGAGACAATGACTCCTAATTGGTTTCTGTCGAAGTGTTGCACCCGTCGGCTGCAGACAGATGTGCCCTCTGTTGCTCACCTCTTGTTTCCAAGCTCCAATTTCTCTTGCCTAGATGGCCTACTCCGCCTCTAAACGCCGACCTCCCTGGCGTCCCCGGGACAGCATGGGCGATTGCGTTCGCCATTTTAAATCGGGAATCACCTAGTGGCCCGTGCGCTCTGCAGGCCACTACCAGACCTACTTTTCTAACAAGCTCTTGGTGAAAGTCATTTCCAGTGCACCCCACTCTGTGGGCTGCTACCAGATATCATCGCTGGGCATATTCTCCTCTGGACTATGTTTTTCTGTCCATTCCACGGGCAGCTTTCTGTATTGCAGTACAATAAATACCTATTTTTCTCTCTGTGCATTACTGCTGGGATCCAGCCTTTCGTGGCAAGTCCCCATAGGGCTCCTCCCTGTGGGTGGAGACTACTCTTGCTACGACTCAGGGTTCACTTTTCAAGCCAAATTAAAACAGGAAGGAGATGAAAAGCTGAATGGAGGTATGGTGGGACACTGTCCATTCCAAGTAAAAGGGAAGCGCCCTCTTGCTGGGCATACTCACCGTGGTGAGCATGAGGCCTCAAGAAAAAAAGGCAACACAATGGACTGGTTGAGATGGAACTCTGAAACCACTTTGGGTGTGTCCATAGGACCATCTTGCCATGACAAAACTTCGTATAAGGAGGGTTTGACACCAGAGCTTGCAGTTCACCTGTCCTGTGAGCTGATGTAATTGCAACCAAGAAGATCACCTTCCAGGAGAGGTACTTTAGGTCACACGAGTTGTAAGAGGACTGTGTTGAGATCCCAGGAAACTGCTGCGGGGGGGGAGGGGGGCAAGTAGGGGCCTTTAGTTATAGTAAGCCCCTCATGCATCTGCCCACTAGTGGATGGGAAGAAAGTGCACAACCATCCGAATCCCGATGGTAAGCTCCTATGACACTGAGGTAAATCATCACCTACATGGTCTGCAGACCAGACTCAGAAAGCAATAACAAATAGTCTAGTAGGGATGTGAATCGTGTCCTCGATCGTCTTAACGATCGATTTCGGCTGGGAGGGGGAGGGAATCGTATTGTTGCCGTTTGGGGGGGTAAAATATCGTGAAAAATCGTGAAAAATCGTGAAAAATCAAAAAAACGTAAAATCGCAAAACCGGCACATTAAAACCCCCTAAAACCCACCCCCGACCCTTTAAATTAAATCCCCCACCCCCAAATGACTTAAATAACCTGCGGGTCCAGCGGCGGTCCGGAACGGCAGCGGTCCGGAACGGGCTCCTGCTACTGAATCTTGTTGTCTTCAGCCGGCGCCATTTTCCAAAATGGCGCCGAAAAATGGCGGCGGCCATAGACGAACACGATTGGACGGCAGGAGGTCCTTCCGGACCCCCGCTGGACTTTTGGCAAGTCTTGTGGGGGTCAGGAGGCCCCCCCCCAAGCTGGCCAAAAGTTCCTGGAGGTCCAGCGGGGGTCAGGGAGCGATTTCCCGCCGCGAATCGTTTTCGTACGGAAAATGGCGCCGGCAGGAGATCGACTGCAGGAGGTCGTTCAGCGAGGCGCCGGAACCCTCGCTGAACGACCTCCTGCAGTCGATCTCCTGCCGGCGCCATTTTCCGTACGAAAACGATTCGCGGCGGGAAATCGCTCCCAGACCCCCGCTGGACCTCCAGGAACTTTTGGCCAGCTTGGGGGGGGCCTCCTGACCCCCACAAGACTTGCCAAAAGTCCAGCGGGGGTCCGGAAGGACCTCCTGCCGTCCAATCGTGTTCGTCTATGGCCGCCGCCATTTTTCGGCGCCATTTTGGAAAATGGCGCCGGCTGAAGACAACAAGATTCAGTAGCAGGAGCCCGTTCCGGACCGCTGCCGTTCCGGACCGCCGCTGGACCCGCAGGTTATTTAAGTCATTGGGGGGGGGGGTTCGGGAGGGTGGGGGATTTAATTTAAAGGGTCGGGGGTGGGTTTTAGGGGGTTTTAGTGTGCCGGCTCACGATTCTAACGATTTATAACGATAAATCGTTAGAATCTCTATTGTATTGTGTTCCATAACGGTTTAAGACGATATTAAAATTATCGGACGATAATTTTAATCGTCCTAAAACGATTCACATCCCTATAGTCTAGTAGTGCCGAAGGGCAGCAAGAGAATGCGTCTAGGCCATGACCCTCGCACCAGGAAGAGGACCACTTCCAATTTAGATTATAGGATTTTCTAGTAGAAAGCTTTCGTGACTCCAGAAGGATCCGAGATACTCCCTCCGACAGGCTGAGGGCCTGTACCATGATACGGTCAACATCCAGGCCATGAGGGCCATGGCCCAGAAGTTGGGGTGTTGGAGCCTGCCCTGGTCCTGGGTGATGAGGTCCAGAGCCATCCCGAGTCATATTAGGGGCGCGAAGCCATGTCCCGAAAAGTCAGGAACCAGACCTGGCGGGTCTAGCAGGAAGCAATCAGAATCATGGAGCCCTGATCCTGTCGCAGCTTCTGGAGTGTCCTGGCTATGAGTGGAAGGGGTGGATAAGTGTACAGCAGTCCCTTCCCCAGTTGATCAAGAGGGCATCTGCTATTGAACCCCTGCCTTGCCAGCCGAGGGAGCAGAAGCGGTGCACTTTCCTGTTCTCCACAGAGGAAAACAGATCTATGTCTGGGGTCCCGCAGCAGCGGAAGATGCGGTTCGCCACTTTTGACTGAGGGACCATTCGTAGGGCCAGAACATTCGACTCAAGGCAACGGCCAGAATGTTGCCAACACCCGTAAGGTACATCACCCAGAGAGTGATACCATTGTCAATGGCCCACGACAAAACCTGGACTGGCTCCTGGCAGAGAGGGAATGACCCTGTCCCTCCCTGTTTGTTCAGGTACCACATAGCCACCTGATTGTTGGTCTCAACCAGAACTATCTTGTTCACGAGGAGGTCTCAGAACACCCGCAGGGCATAGAGGATCACTTGAAGTTCCAAGAGGTTGATCTGGAACTGTGACTCCTGAACTGACCAGAGCTCTTGGGTGTGATGGCGCGGTACATGCGCTCCTCATCCTGTCTGAGAAGCATCAGTGGTGAGCATGGTGAGCATGGCCTGAGGCTGAGCACTCCAAAAAGGGAACCCTGATTCAAGTCCGGGGGGACTGTCCACCACATGATGGATAGCAGTAGCTTGACCATGACCAGGATGCGAACACGAAAATCCTGCAATGCCTGATACCAGTGAAAGCAGAGTGTCCACGGTGCCCATCACATGTGTAGCCGAGCAAATGGGGTGACATGTACCATTGCCACCATGTAGCCCAGCAGCTGGAGGAATTGATGAGCAGAGATATGTGGGCAGCCAGAGACATGCCAGGCAAGAGCAGCTAAGTTCTCTACCCTGTCTCGAGGCAAGAAAGCCCTCATCTGGATGGTGTCCAGGTGTGCCCCAATGAATTCCAGCTACCTGGATGGCTGGAGATGGGATTAGGGATAGTTGATCAGGAATCAAAGTGTCTCCAAGGTATCAATTGTCAGGTGCAAGGCACTCTGAGCCTCCTGTTGGGAGTTGCCCTTGATGAGCCAATCATTGAGGTAGCAGAAAACATGAACTCCACACCTTATAAGATGTGCCTGACAATAGCCAGACACTTGGTGAAAACCCAAGGTGCAGATGTGAAGCCAAAAGGGAGGACATGATAATGATAGTGCTGTCTATTGACCAGGAATCTTAGGTACTGCCGATTCGTCTGAAAAATGGGGATATGGCTGTACACATCTTTTAGATCAAGGGAGCAGAGCCAGTCTCCTGCTCAGAGAAGGGGAATTAGGGTACCCAGTGAGACCATTTTGAACTTCTTCTTGACCAAAAAATGGTTTAGAGCTCTCAGTTCCAAAATGGGCCTGAAGCCACCTGTCTTCTTGGTGGTTAGAAAGTACCTGGAGTAGAACCCCTTGCCCTGTTGGCTGGGCGGAATGGGCTTGACTGCCTGAGCCAAAACATAGATACAAATCCTCTTAGCCATTTTTAGGGTTGACACCACCACCACCCAGTGGACGGCTGGACCAGGTACACCGCATCTGGTTTTCTGTTGACCAGCGGTACTAAAGATGGGATGCTCCCATAGGCGGGACACAAATTCCTTGAAAATGTCATGGACTGTCACCACCACCACCTCCTTCAGGGCATCCATGAATTACAGGATCTCAAGTATTTTGTGCCTTGAGTCCTGTTCTGTTAACAATTGGAAAGGCACCGACTCAGCCATGGCCTTGACAAACCCTGCAAAAGAAAAATCCTTGGGGTGAGATCGCCATCACTCCTCCAGTGGAGAGGACTCAGAAGACAAATCTTCTTATTCCTCGGAGGAGGTTATGGAAGCCTCCCCCTCCCAGGGGTCATAGGGAAGTTCTCCCTCATTGCGACCCTCTGGGGATGCAGGGGGTCGAAGGCCCATCCGCGTGCATGGCCTGGGCCTCGAGGGCATCGGCAGGGATGCCGGGGGCATCGGGAGATCCCGAGGCTGTGAGGGCGGCATGGGGTCTTATGGCGATGGTGGGAATAGGGGCACTGAAGGAATTGGTGGAACCGACCCCGATAACCCTGGGAGAGCTGGCAGGTGAGATGGCACCATGCATCTCTGACCTGCTCCTCGGAGGAGTTGCTCACTGGTATGGGGGCTGGTGGCAGTGGCAGTAGTTTGCCCATGGGCCACGGAGGGGCTTGGGGCACCAGAGCTAGCTATGTTGGTAAAATACCGATTAGCACGTCGAGACGCTCCAGCAAGGGCGCAAGCACCAGTGGAGCAGGCTCTTGCAGAAGAGGCAGTACCCGGAAACTAGAAGCTCAAGGCCCTGCAGAGCCTGTCCGACCACCAACAGCACGTGCATCTCTAACTCCTCCTCCAAGGCCGGCGAGGAGAGCACGGCCTGAGGAGCACCTGGCAAAATCGGTACATACCCCTGTGTGAGGGGGACCGAGCCATCTACAGGTGTCGGTGGAGGCCGCTTGGAGGCATCAGTTGGGTCAGAGGGAATGGCCTCCTCCTCCCTCGACTGCTTCGTGGCAGACACCGAGGTTGATGCCTTCTCATGGTCTGGTTTGTTGGAATAAGAGGACCAATGCCGATGCTTCTTAGATCTTTCTCAATGAACACCGTGGTCCTTTCCCAATACCAATAGCGACGTCAAGGAAACAGACCGGGAACGAGATGACAGGGACAGCAGATGGTCCCCTGCACAGATCTCAGGACCAGGCATGATGGGGGGAGGAGAACCTGTTGAGTAGGAGCCGTGAGCTCCTTTCCAAGTGGGGTGGATGTTCCCAACACCGAGGATGGCTCCGAATGCTTGGACCCGAAAGGTTTTTCCATTTTATTCAGGCGGGACCAATGACCCTTTGGGGTCATCTGGGCACAGAGATCACAGACGCAGACATCATGAGAAGCCCCCAGGCAATGGACACAGACCTTGTGGGGTTCTGTGATGGACATGTATGGGGGGCACTGGGGGCACCAGCAGAAGCCGGTCTATGCCATTCGAAAAAAAGCACAACACGCGGTTGATGGTTGGCAGGCTCCGGGAGAGGACACTGTTGGCAATCGACCACGATGACCTGTGAAACTTACCAATCACAGGCCGAGGAGGGTGAGGGACCCTATGTGATGCGTGGAAGGCAAAAAAACACTTTCTCAAAATAGAAGCGTGAGCTCTGAAACCGAGAGGTGACACCTCCACGAAAAAGAAGAGACTGAAGAGGGACCCCACATGGACACATGGTTGGCAGCATGCTGGGCATGCTCAGCGTGCCTGTCAAAGTTTCCAGAAACTTTGACAAAAGTTTTCCGTGCCGTGCTCCTTCCGATGATGTCACCCATGTGTGTGGACTACCATCCTGCTTGTCTTTGGAGAACCTGGGTTCTTTGCAGACTGCAATGCCTTTTATCAGACTGTCTGGAGAAGGAACTTGTGTCTCCAAAGCTGATGTATAGTAACATCTTTAGCTAAACTTTTTATTAATGTAAGAAAGTTTATCACAACATGCGAAGAAAGAGAGAAGCCTAGAATTTTCTTAAAAGTCTGTGCATCAGTTCAACACAAAGAAGGAAACGTTTTTGGAAAACATAATTGAGTCCATTTTGAAAGCACTTATTTGGGGTGGATTTTCTGATTCTGCATAAGTGGATTTTCATTTACCTAAGCTCATGCACAAACTTTAGTCACATGCATTCTCTTAGCTGCGGACTAAAGAGCCATTCCATGGAGCATTTTGGAAGCATGGTAGGAAATTCCTCATGTATATTTGTTTTAAAAATGTACGGACATAGCAGGCATGCCGCTAACACACAAACTTTATAGGGACCAGCTGACACTATATACCACAGACAAAACTCTCCATTTATCATTCCATCTACAGCCAAGGCCTCTTTTTTTTTTTTTTCTTTCGATCCCTCTCCCGGCACCCCTGCCCTCCAAGCACCCCTGTCCTCCAAACCCCCACAGTGCATCTAGTATGCACACGTCCCTCATCCCCGCCATCAAACACTATCCCTTCGCACACCATCTCCCTCTTCCCAAACTCCCAATAAAGCACTATAGAAACCTCCTCCCCATCATGACTACTCCCCTCACACAATTAATAGGCCTTTCTACCTTCTTAATCCTCCTCCTAAATGCCCAATCTATTTCCAAAAAAACTCCTTAATCTACGACATACTTACTGATGACAAACCAGAAAAACTAGCCATTACCGAAACATGGCTGAAGGAAACTGACACCGCCCTCATCAATCAACTTCCAATTGACACCTATGATATATTCTCCATCCCCAGACCCCCCAAAAAAGGAGGCGGCCTTCTCCTAGCAGCCAAAAAGACCATAAAACTCTCCCACAAACCCATCCCCTCACCTCCCAAGCTAGAAATCAGCATTTTCACTGCTCCAAACCTACAAGTCTGCCTAGTTTACGCCCCCCCTTGCGCTCCTCGAAAAGAACCCCTCCGTCATAATTGAATATATATCTAAACATATAAACTGTCATTCACCCGCCATCATCCTAGGAGACTTCAACCTCCATGTTGATGCCACTCCCAATTTACCATCCTGCGAGGCCATACTAACTGCACTAGATGCGCTAGGATTCAAGCAGCTTATATCTAACCCTACTCACCGAGCAGGTCATACCCTTGACCTCATATTCACTAACACCGGAATCCAATCCAACCCTCCTACATGCTCCTCCATCCCCTGGTCTGATCACTACCGCATTGACTTCACCTGCACTATAAATAACACTCCTGCACCACCACAATCCAATAAAAAAAACATTCACTTTAGACGTAACTGCAACCAAGAAGATCTAGTAGCTGCCCTCACCACTGAACTAAACAAACTTGACTTAACTAATGCTGAAACTGCGCTTAATTCCTGGAGCCACTGTACTGACTCCATCGCTAGTAAACTTTGCCCATGCAATCTTGTATGATTGACACGGCAAAATCCAAAAAATAACCGTGGTACACTTCTGATTTAAAAGCTATGAAGCACAACCTTAGAAAATTAGAAAGAAACTGGAGAAAAAACCTCACACTACTAACCACTTTCAGATCCTTCCTCCACACCTACAGAACAGCTATTGAAAAAAGGAAAAGAGACTTCTACTCACGCAAAATCTGCAACCTCCAATTTAACCCTCACGCCCTCTTTGAAATAGTAAACAGTCTAACTAATTCCACCCCTAATTTCGCACCCTCAGACACAGACAATCAAAACAAATGTGACAACCTGGCCAAATACTTCCATAGGAAAATGATCAACATTATTTCCCTTTCCCCCACTCTCAAACATGCCATTATAAAACCAACTCTGAAAAAACCCACACTTGACCCCTCCGACCTTTCCAACTATCGTCCTATTTTGAACCTTCCCCTAATAACCAAAATATTAGAAAAGTCAGTCAATCGTCAACTTACTGAATACTTAGACGAAAATAACATTCTGTCGCAGTCGCAATATGGTTTCCGGTGACATCACAGTACTGAGACCTTACTTATCTCCCTATCTGACTACATCCTTAAAAGCCTCGACAAAGGTCTCTCTCATATTTATTTATTTATTTATTTAAAAACTTTTCTATACCATCGCTAAGTTATGTACCATCGCAACGGTTTACAAATAGGCACAAACAGGTATATTTAGGTAGGTATCGTACATTCTAACAAGTGCCAACTAAAAACGGTTACAATATCATTCATAAAGTTAAAATTTTGGGTAGTGATGGATTAGTCTGGGAAAGTTTATTGAGGTACTTTATTTCAGTCTATTTCTCTACCGTATTATGTATATATAATATTGGGATGCCATTTATTCTTAGCTGCGTTTTTCTGTATTTTTTCATTCTCTCTCTCTCCCTCTCTACCCCACTGTCTCTTTTGGAAAGGCTTGCTTAAAGAGCCATGTCTTTAAGGTTTTCTTAAAGGATTTGATGTCACTCTGTAATCTGAGTTCAGTGGGCATTGTGTTCCATAGAAAGGGCCCAGCCAGTGATAAGGCCCTTTTTCTCTTACTTGGGTTAGTTTTGCTGATTTTACTTTAGGGATTGTTAGTAGTGCCATGTTAGCCGAACGAAGGTTCCTTTGTGGGACATGGACTCTTAGAGCTGTATTTAGCCAGTCTGCTTCTTTATCATATATTAGTTTGTGTGTTGTGCATAAGTTTGTGTATTGTGCATATCCTGATTCTTTTTGATATCTCCTCAGCCTTCGACACAGTCAACCACAAAATACTAATAGAACGCCTTACCGACATTGGCATCACAGATACAGCTCTCCATTGGCTTCAATCCTACCTACAGGACAGACAGTACAGTGTCCAATTAGGTAACCACACCTCCAAACCCATCCCCCTTACACAAGGCGTCCCTCAAGGCTCCTCTCTCTTCCACTCTCTTTAATATACATCTCCTGCCCCTTTGTAACCTTCTATCCAAACTCGGCCTCCCACACTTAATCTACGCGGATGATGTGCAAATTCTCATACCTGTACATGACACTCTGCATAAAGCCATTGAAACCTGGAACTCCACCTTACCTATCATTAACTCTCTCTTAACAAGTAACTTCCTTGCACTCAACACTGCTAAGACAGAACTTCTCTACATTGCTCCTCAAAACATTCCCCCACCCAGACTATCAAATACCCCCCCTTCCACCACCGCTTCCAACCAACAGGTGCGTAGCCTTGGCATAAGAACATAAGAACATAAGAAATTGCCATGCTGGGTCAGACCAAGGGTCCATCAAGCCCAGCATCCTGTTTCCAACAGAGGCCAAACCAGGCCACAAGAACCTGGCAATTACCCAAACACCTAGAAGATCCCATGCTACTGATGCAATTAATAGCAGTGACTATTCCCTAAGTAAACTTGATTAATAGCAGTTAATGGACTTCTCTTCCAAGAACTTATCCAAACCTTTTTTGAACCCAGCTACACTAACTGCACTAACCACATCCTCTGGCAACAAATTCCAGAGATTTATTGTGCGTTGAGTGAAAAAGAATTTTCTCCGATTAGTCTTAAATGTGCTACTTGCTAACTTCATGGAATTACCATTGATAACTATTTTACCATTGATAACTATTTTACTTCATGGCATTACCATTGATAACTATTTTACGCTCAAAAAATTAATTAACAATACACTCAAATCCTATTACTTTAAACTTATTAATTTACTTAAAAAATGGAAACCCCTCTTACACCTCAATGACTTCCGCACTATCCTACAGGCCTTCATACTATCTAAAATCGACTACTGCAATGCCCTCCTCCTTGGACTACCCAAAAACACACTGCAACTGCTTCAACTTCTCCAAAACGCTGCCGCCTGGATATTAACCAACACCCACAAACATGACCACATCACCCCTGTACTCCAACACCAGCATTGGCTTCCAGTCTCTGCAAGGATAACCTACAAAATGCTCACACTAATTCACAAAGCCCTCTACAGCCAAAATATGCACTGGTTTAATGAACACCTTAAATTCCACAACTCTAACAGACCTACTAGACAGCAACACCAAGCAATACTGCATATCCCCTCACCCAAAGACTCTAAGCTAAGCTCCACTAAAGCTCGGGCATTATCACTAGCTGCCCCCGCTATTTGGAACAATCTCCCCCCTACACTATGACAAGAAGCATGCCCAAAATTTTTTTTAAAAGACCTGAAAACCTGCTTGTTCATTCAAGCATTTTCCGAGAAATACCCCTCCTTCCCATGACACCCTCTCCCTCTTGCACCCTTTCCCCAGTTGCAATAATGACTCTTTCGATATTAATGACTTTGTTAAGCCTCTTATGGCACATTATCTTTACTATTATCTGTAATTGTTGAAAATGTTATGCGTATCCTATAGTCCACAGTTCCTTGTTTCACTGTAAAGCACTTGTTGCTAAGTTTTGTTATATGTGAACCGATGAGATGTTCCCAAAGTTCATCGGTATATAAAAAACTTCTAAATAAAATAAACAAATAAATAAATAACCAAAACTAATAAGAGGGCATTCCTTTGCTGGACTCCAAAATGTGGTACACCATCCAATAGGACATGAGAGGTCATCAAGGACCACTTGAGATTCAGAAACACTATAAGACTTGACTGTTCAGATCAGCTTTCCATTATTTAAAAATAACAAGAGATCGCCCTCCTCCCCTACAGGACAGCAAACCTTCCATATGCAAATGACCCTATATATTTGTCATAACATTTTATGTATGCTGCAAATTGCACAAAGCAATAATGAAAATAATAATAATAATAATAATAATAATAATTCCTTATCATCCTTACCAGACCAGCCTACAGACTTGGGATATCTTAGGATATTCTCATCTACCAGCAGATGGAGACAGAGAAAGAAAGTATCATTGGCCAAGGTTTAGGGACTGTCTCTTCATTTGCTGTTGCTTATTCACAGAAACAGTATTGCAGTAATTTGCAGTCCTTTTATTTGAGCTGCAAGGATGCACATGATGGTGTTGGAGGGAGCTCAGGGGGAGGAAAAAGCCGTTCAATTAAGGTCCAAGCGTCCATACGACACTTCTGAGAATAGGGGAGTGATTGTCCCAGTTTTATGAGGAGTGGACCCATTACAACTAAGGATGTGCATTTGTTTCAAATGAATTTAAAAAATGCAATGAATAAAAGGGCCATGAAATGAATTAGAGCCCCCCCCATGAATGAAAAGAACCTTATTCATTGCATTCATTTGAAAGGAATGTTTTACTCTGGATTTGGATCCGGTGGGCAGAGGTGCATATGTGGCCATTGCAAAGAGCTCTCATCTCTGGTGAAATCCTCATTCTCAAGCGTATGAAATCCATTTACCCCTTTTTCCAGAGGCCAGATGCATTCTGTTATGGCAGCTCTCCATAGACAACTTATCTAGGTGGACAGAGTTGGAAATTCTGGAGTTGATGGTGATTACCATGAATACAAGTCTCAATGGTTGGGGAACACATTGGCAGGGATGGATGGTGCAAGATCTCTGGAGTGTGGAGGAGAAGTCTTGATGTTTGGAAATGAGGACAATCAGGAAATCCTTGCTCAAGTTTCTACTGCTACTGAAAGGAAAGGCAGTGAGGATATTTTTGGACATTGCTACAGAAATAGCTTATGTGATCCAGCAAGGCAGGACCAGGAGTGCATGGTTTGTGACAAAACGTGAAGCTGTTGCTACAGGGAGCAGATAGTTATCTTTTAGCATTATCAGCAGTGTACATTGTTGGTATGGAAAATATTTAAGTGGATTATTTGAGTAGACACACTGGATCCCAGAGAGTGAGAATTGTTGGGAAAGGCAATCGCTTGGATTCTGTCTGAGTGGGAAGTTCCTCAGATGGACCTGAAGGCATTTGCAGTCAATGCTTTTTCAGCGAAAAAGAGAGTTAGCAGGTATGGATACCTTAGTTCAAAAGTGACCCCAGGGACAACATCTGTATGTCTTTCCTTCATGGCTATTAATAGGCTGAGTGGTTCAAAGGATTCAGAGGCATCGGGGTCTGGTAAATCTTGTAGCTCTAGAGTGGCCTAGTAGACTGTGGTTTGTGGACTTCATCTGGCTCAAAAGCATTTGAGGTTTGATCAGGGCAAGATCATTGACCAGAAGACTTGATTTTGTTTTGAGGCTTGGCTTTTGAGGGGAGATGTTTGCGGAACAAGAGCTACTTGGAGGATGTAGTCTCCACATTACTTCATGCATGGAAGCACTTGATTTCCTTGACCTATGTCAAAGTTTGGAAAGTATTAGGTGTAAAGACAAAAGGATTCTGCTACATAGGGTGTCAGTCTACAGTATTCTCTCCTTTTTGCAGAGCAATCTGCAAAGAGGTCTTGCATTGAATTCACTGAAGGTGCATGACATGGCACAGTCTTCTTATAGTGGAGACAGTTTTGCAAGTTTTTGGCTTCTCCTTCAGATGTGGTACATTTCCTGAAAGGGTTGGGGATGCTTCCCCAATTGAAATCTCAACATGGTTCTGGCTACTTTGTCAACATCTCCTTCTGAGCCCCTAAAGAGAGTGACATTGAAAGCAATGTTTCTGGTGGCAATTTGTTCTGCAAGCTGATTTTTGGAAATTCAGTCTTTGCCGTCTAGGGATCCCTTTTTGAGGATTTCTTTGGAAGGGAGTTTAATTTGCACAATGCCTTCCCTTTTGCCAAACATGTTCTCAGCTTTCCATATGGATCAGTCAGTGGAATTTCTGTTTTTTTTCAGAGACCTGGTTTGGGCAGAAAGCTGACAGAACTGCACATGCTTCTGAGGGTTGTGTTTTCTGAAGGTAACCAACGATTTTAGGTAATCAGATCATTTGTTTCTGTTGTTTAGTGGGAATTAGAAAGGTTAGAAGGCTTATAAAGCTATAATTGCATGCTGGATTAAAGAAATGAACTCATTGGCATACATTTGTAGAGGTCTGGTGGGGCCAAAGGGCATGTGATGGGCAGAGTCGCAGTTTGTATCATAACAAGAGATTTCTAAGGTCGCTAATTGATCCTCAGAACATTCCTTTTCCAGATATTACATCTAGATGTCCAAGCTCAGTATACAGGATCATTTGTCAAAGTAGGACTTTCAGGGTCCCTTCCAAGTTTGGGGTGGCTATGGTACATCCCAGGTGTGGACTGGCCTGGTAGGGATGATATTGAATGTAAAAATAGGTTTCTTACCTGCTAATTTTTTTCCTGTAGTCTTACCAGACCAGTACAGCATCCCACTTGTTGTTCTGCTCCTCTGAGTATATTGTTCCATAAAGTGCTATCTGTATTTTTGGAACTCCTTCCTTGGTGGGGCTCTATGTTTCAATGTTTTTGTAGTTTTGTAGCTTACTCCTGCTCCCAGAGAGGAGTTGCTTTGGGTAGAAAATAGACAGGCTGTAGGTAGCACATTGCCTTATGAGGCAGTTTCTGTGAAACTTTCTTTCCCTGTCTCCATCTGCTGATAGGGGAGAAAAATCCAAGCATATGGACTTCAGGAATTAAAAATTGCAAGTAAGAGACCTAATTTTACTTTTTTGAATACCAGTTAGCAGTCAGCACTGACTTTTAGCCTTTATTAACCCCTTTTTGAAGGGGTTAATAAACATGTGGATAAAGGTGAACGGCAAATGTAGTGTATTTGGATTTTCAGAAGGCGTTTGACAAAGTCCCTCATGAGAGGTTTATAAGAAAACTAAAAGTTCATGTGATAGGAGGCGATGTTCTTTCGTGGATTACAAATTGGTTAAAAGACAGGAAACAGAGAGTAGGATTAAATGGACAATTTTGTAAGTGGAAAAGGATAAACAGTGTTGGACCAATGCTTTTCAATATATACTGAAATTATCTGGAAAGGAATACGACGAGTGAGGTAATCAAATTTGCAGATGATATAAAATTATTCAGCGTAGTTAAATCACATGCGGATTGTGATAAATTGCAGGAGGACCTTTCAATACTGGAAGATTGTGTTACGGGAGCTGGATGCAGAGACCCGCGACCGGTCTCCCTCTCTTATCAGCATGGTCAGCTCCGGAAGTCTTGCCGCAGCCGGGAACCATGGCCGATGCGCTCCGCCATTGCCTCTCTCCTGGGACGTCATGCCGATGCCACGTGCTGACCGGCACGTTTTCGGGCCCTGCTCAAGTTTCCTCCTGATCTCCAGTCTCCCAGGCGCGCGCTGGGGTCACCGCGGGAGGGGTCAGGACTCCTCCTCCCAGGCCTTCAACTATTTAAGGCAAGGCCTGAGGAGCAGGCCTTGCCTTGGCTACTCCTGGCTCCTGTTAGTCTTTTGACTCTCCGTACGCCTGTTTTCAAGTTCCTGTTTTTCTGCCTGCTTCGGACGAAGATCCTTGCCACCTGCCAAGACCCTTGCCCGCCTAACTACGAGATACGCTGCCTGCCAAGAGATTCGCCAACTGCCTGAGACTCCACGTAAGTCCAGCCGGTCCTGGTACCCAAGGGCTCAACCTGAGGCCAACAAGGGCTGGTATTAGTGAAGCCCCAGTGGGGCCTCAGGTCTCTCCAGCCTTGCCTGCCGACAGTGGGCAGCTGTGGGGCCCCTCCCCATTGGTTGTTCCATGCCGTTGGCCCAAGGATCCACTTCCATAACAGCTAGCCAAGGCCATGGATCTGGCAGAGGCTTCCACACTACAGGCAATCCCGGGACTCGCACCAAAAATCCTTGAGCAGCAGAAGGTCCTGGAATGCTTAGCATCATCGATGGAGCACCTCAATGCCAGGTTGGACTCAGTGGCCTCCACTTCCGTCCACGTTCCTCCTGCGCCTGGCTCTGTGGCAGTGGCCCGGTTCCTCGCCCAGTAATTCCTCTACCAGCTCCACCTCGCTAAGCGGGTGACCCACATCAGTGTTGTGGTTTTCTCAACCAATGTAACATGCAGCTCTGACTGCAATCTGCCCTCTTCCCTGATGATCTGACCAAGATGACCTATATCCTGTTATTACTAGAGTGAAAGGCCCTGGCCTGGACATCGCCCCTATGGGAGCGTTCGGACCCACTTCAGCTGGACCTCCCGGGGTTCCTGGAATGCTTCCGGGCCATCTTTGAGACCCTCGGTTGGCAGACTCAGTGAGTATGGAGCTTTTACATATTCGAGTGCATAAACCCCTGTGTGAAGCAGAAACTTTGAAACAATCAATAAACAAAAAATTCTGCTACTTATGGCTCTTATAATGTTATATTATATATAGAGGGTGTGGATGACCATCATAAGTGTCTAGTCACTGGCTCATGAATAAAGCCTGTAAGTGTGAGTATTAAAGTTCCAAGTAATTCGCAATAAATCACAATACGGAACTGACCTTCATTTATATAAGATTGAAAATGGCCGATAGGAATCACCTATGACGTCAATACCCTAAAAAGGACTGATTCCAAAATGGCCGCCGCACCTACACGTCATTGCCCTTTTTTGGAGTTAGCCATATTAGGAATCAAACGTCACTTCCTGCAGCCCTGGCTACATCAATGGAATTCCCTTTAAGTCAGCGTCTTGACGGCGGTCAGACCGTCTTTGACGCGGCAACCACAACCACAGCAGAGACTATGCTGTTGCAGGCACGTAAGAGACATTTAATCAGTTTTTCTGAGTTATGAAGTTTTCTCCCGGGGATCTGCATACATTTATGCGCATCATTTTTTAAAAAAAGGACATTTTATTAGCTCGCAGTATAATTTATTTTCACCGTTGTTGCTTTCAGCGATATTCAACAAATGCAAATAGCTATGAGTCTCGCAGACCATTCTTTAAGAGTTAATAAGTGTCCCTCTGATATTTAGCCAGAATTTCATTGCTAACTTTTTGAAGCATTTACAGGCTCTGATTTTTTCCAATATTATACAGGCTTATGAAAGCTCAAGTTATCTATTCAAGACATCCTGAAGCTCCCTGAAGAAGGAGTGTTACACTCCGAAACCCTGCAGAGTTGGAGGATTACCTTCAGGACCCAGATAAGTGCACTCTAAATATTGTTTAGTGCACTATCTTATGCTTATTATAGTTATGTGATCTTGAGCCTACACAAAGACTGTGGTGAGGAAAGACCTATGATTAAACTGGATATTGTGCTTTAAGGCTTCAACAAAAAATTCACAGCCTGCTGCACTACATATACCAGGTCTCAGTGTCATTATAGGCTTTATTCATGAGCCAGTGACTAGACACTTATGATGGTCATTCACACCCTCTATATATAATATAACATTATAAGAGCCATAAGTAGCAGAATTTTTTGTTTATTGCTTTTACATATCCGGCAGAGTGGACGCTCTTTAATGTACTACACCCTGGAGTTCTGAACACTTTCCACAGAGCTCCATTGGGAGGAACCATGCCTTTGTGCTATCTTTTTGGATGGCCTCTCACCCAAAATTAAGGATGAGCTAGTGGCCCACGACCTTCCGGCGTCCCTGGACGCACTGATTGATTTAGCAGGCAGGATCGACTGCCACCTCCGGGAAAGGTCCCTTGAAATAGCTGGTACGAGATGACGCTCCAACGGGTCCAGTCGGAGCAATCATAGATTAATGTAGAAGCATAGTATACCTATACGCTCTTGCATAAACTTGGTATAAAATAACCACCAAGGCTTCCGGTGTAAATGCTCAGTAATCTTGCACCAAGGAAAATATGAAGTCTGCAGACCTGCAAGAAAACAAGCTTCGAGAGGACAGAAAACAGACAGGGAAAGGCGTCTGGACTGATCCGTGGTACTACAGGAACGAAAATTAACAGGGAAGAACTAATTTTCCTTTCCTGTACGTACCCAGATCAGTCCAGACAGTGGGATGTACCAAAGCTTCCCTAAACTGGGTGGGACCGAGACAGTCCCGCTCGAAGCACGTGCCACCCAAAGGAACTGAACACCAGAGCGTGTACATCCAGATGGTAGTGTCGAGCAAAAGTATGCAGAGACGTCCAGGTGGCAGCCCTGCAAATCTCCTGCGGAGAGAAAGACTGACTCTCCGCCCAAGAAGTAGCCTGAGAACGCAGAGAATGGGCTTTCAGACCCTCAGGAAGTGGACGACCCTGACAAAGATATGCCGAGGAAATGGCTTCCTTCAACCACCGTGCAATCGTGGTCTTAGAAGCCTGTTTACCCCGGTTGGGACCACTCCAAAGGACGAAGAGATGGTCCGAAACGCGAAAGTCATTGGTGACTTGAAGATAACAAAGCAAGACTCGCTTGACATCCAGTCGACGGAGGTCGCCCCCAGCTGTACCCGTAATCTCCTCCAGAGAGAACGCAGGGAGTTCCACCGACTGGTTGATGTGAAAAGCGGAGACAACCTTAGGCAAGAAGTAAGGAACCGTCCTGAGAGAGACCCCGGAATCAGAAAAACGCAGGAAGGGCTCCCGACAGGACAACGCCTGAAGCTCGGAAATAAGACGAGCAGAGGAGATAGAGACTAGAAAGACAGTCTTAAGAGTAAGATCCTTGAGCATAGTGTGGCGAAGAGGCTCAAAGGGAGCCGCACAGAGAGCACGAAGGACGAGGTTGAGACTCCAAGATGGACACGTGGCCCGAGAGGGAGGGCGGAGGTGTCTAACAACCCTCAGGAAACGAATGACGTCTGGGTGAGCAGCCAAGGCATGACCATCCACCCGACCCAGGAGAGAGCCAAGCGCAGAGACTTGAACGCGTAAGGAACTGAAGGAGAGACCCTTAGAGAGAGACCCTTCTGAAGGAAAGAAAGAACCAAAGGAATCGAGGCGGAGCGCGCCGGGACGCCTGCCACCGTACATGCGGACTCAAAGACCTTCCAGATGCGCACATAGGCCAGAGAAGTCGACTGCTTCCGGGCTCACAGCAGGGTGGAGATGACCTCCTCCCTATAACCTTTGCTCCTCAGGCGACGCCGTTCAAAAGCCAGGCCGCTAGACAGAAGCGATCGGCCTGGTCGAAAAATATAGGCCCCTGCTGGAGGAGACGAGGGAGATGACTGAGGCGCAGGGGCCCGTCCACCGCTAGATTGATGAGATCCACGAACCACGGCCTTTGCGGCCACTCGGGAGCGATGAGAATCACCGGACCCCGGTGGAGTTCGATTCTCCTGAGAACTTTCCCAACCAGAGGCCATGGGGGGAACACGTACAGAAGCACGTCCGCCAGCCAAGGGAGAGCCAGAGCGTCCACACCCTCTGCGCCGTGTTCCCTCCAGCGGCTGAAGAACCGATTGGCTTTGGCATTGCGCAGAGTCGCCATGAGGTCGAGATGAGGAGGACCCCACCTGTCCACTATCAGAGCCATGGCCGCGTCCGAGAGTTCCCATTCTCCCGGAGCAAGCGACTGCCGGCTGAGGAAGTCGGCTTGAACATTGTCTTTTCCGGTGATGTGAGAGGCCGCAAGGCACTGTAGGTGACGCTCCGCCCAAGCGATTAGGCGGCTGGCTTCTAAGGCTACCAGGGGACTGCGAGTGCCCCCTTGGCGATTGATGTAGGCAACTGTGGTGGAGTTGTCGGACAGGACTCGTACTGCCTTGTCGCGGATCAGAGGAAGGAACTCCAGAAGGGCCAGGTGGACCGCCAAAGTTTCCAGTCGATTGATGTGCCAGCGCGACTGAGTCTGGGACCATGTCCCCTGGGTGGACTGAGATAGGCAGACCGCACCCCAGCCCAACAAGCTGGCGTCCGTGGTTACTATCGTCCACTGTGGAGGTTGAAGAGGCATCCCTTGTAGGAGATGAGGAAGGGACAGCCACCACTGTAATTCGTCGGCAGTAGACTCCAAGAAGGGAAGGACTACGTGGAACTGCTCCGACACTGGTTGCCAACGAGACAGCAAAGCTTTCTGTAATGGACGCATATGAGCAAAAGCCCAGGGGACCAGATCGATGGTAGAAGCCATGGAGCCCAGGACTTGGAGATAATCCCGGGCCGTCGGTGAAGATAGCGCAATCAAATTCTGAACCTGACCGATCAGTTTGAGGGCTCGCGCCAGAGGTAAGAAAACCTTGCCTACTCGGGTGTCGAAGTGTGCTCCCAGAAATTCCAACTCCTGGGAGGGCTGAAGCTTGCTCTTGGAAAAGTTCACTATCCACCCAAGAGAGGCAAGGAGCTCCAGTACTCGATCCACCACCCGCCAGCAAGAGGTCTCCGACTTGGCCCTGATGAGCCAATCGTCCAGATAGGGATGGACGAGAATCCCTTCCCGGCGCAAGGCCGCAGCCACTACTACCATTACCTTCGTGAAGGTGCGAGGAGCAGTCGCGAGGCCGAAGGGGAGAGCTCGAAACTGGAAGTCTTGGTTGAGAATGTGGAATCGGAGAAACTTCTGGTAGTCGCGGTGCATGGAGATATGAAAATATGCTTCTGCGAGATCGAGGGAAGCAAGGAACTCTCCTGGATGGACCGCCGCAATGACCGCCCGCAGGGTTTCCATGCGAAAGTGGGGGATCTTGAGGGCCCGATTGACCGTCTTGAGGTCCAGGATTGGGCGGAAGGACCCGTCCTTTTTGGGCACGGTGAAGTAAATAGAATACTGGCCGGCGCCAATTTCCATTTCTGGGACTGGAACCACCGCCCCGAGATCCAGAAGCTTGGAGAGAGTCTGGACCACCGCATCCCTCTTGGCCAGGCCACAAGGTGAGCACAGAAAGAGATTTGGAAGTTCCCTGACGAGGTCGAAAGCATACCCGTCTCTGATAATGTCGAGGACCCACTGATCTGAAGTGATTTTGACCCATTCCTCGAAAAACAGGGAGAGGCATCCGCCGAGGTAAGGGACCGAGGGATGGGCCGGCTGAACTTCATTGTGTGGCAGGTTTAGCGGTGGTACGCATGGGCTGGCCCTCGCGAAAGGGCCGCCTGCCACGAAAGGAATGCGACCAGGACTGCGCACGAGAAGACCCCCTAGGAGTACCGCCCCGCCCTCAAGAAGCGAAGCGACGCTGACCCCTGAAGCGAAAGCGAGAGGCCGCGAAGGACCGAGAAGCCTTAGGGCGGTCCTCTGGAAGTTTATGGACCTTGTTGTCAGCCAAGGAGTCCATAAGCTTGTCGAGGTCCTCGCCAAAGAGCATCTTACCTTTGAAGGGAAGCGTGCCCAGCCGGGTCTTCGAGGACTGATCAGCCGACCAGTGGCGAAGCCAAAGGAGCCTCCGGGCAGCCACTGCTGAAACCATCGCCTTCGTCTGGACACGGACCAAATCGTAGAGGGCGTCTGACACGTAAGCGATTACCACCTCCAGATGTTCGGCCTGTTCTGCCTCACCTGGTGGAAGTTCCCGGGCGCAGAGTAACTGTTGTACCCACTGGAGGCCTGCCCGCATCATGAGGCTGCAACAGCAAGACGCCCTAACCCCAAGGGCCAGGACGTCGAAGATGCGCTTCAGGTGAGCCTCCAGCTTACGATCTTGCGAATCCTTTAGGGCCGTGGAACCTTCCACTGGGATCGTGGTGTGCTTGGCCACTGCAGAAACATAAGAATCCACTGATGGATATCGCAACAGCTCCAAGCCCTCTTCCGGGAGGGAATAGAGCTTATCCATCGCACGCCCCACCCGGAGCGAACCCTCAGGAGCCTCCCATTCCCGTAGGATAAGGAGCTTAAGCATGGGGTGGAAGGGAAAGGCTGAGGCTGGAGCCCGGAGCCCTCCCAAAACCGGGTTCATATCCTTAGGAAGTGAGGCCATGAGATTATCCACGGAAGTACTTTCCAGACCCAGCTCCTCCAAAACAAAAGGGAGGAGGGGCTCTAGCTCCTCCTTACGAAAAAGATGAAGGGCTCTGGGGTCATCCCCCTCTAGGGGGGAGGGCATCTGCCGAATCCGCGGAAGCAGCAGGGTCTGAGGACCCAGGAAACACTGGGGGAGGGGAGGAGGGGGCACCCCCGGGACCACCCGCACCCGAACTAGTCCCTGAGGCTCCGCAGCCAGTCCAGACGTCAACGGCGCTAAGCGAGGGATTTTAGATGGGGGGGCAAAAGGGGGCTTTCATCCATCTCATGCAGGCTAGCTAAATAAGATTTGTGCATGAGGAGGACGAAATCCGCGGAAAAAGGGACCCTGGATTTACCGGGGGGGGGGGGGGGGGCGAGGGAAGGTCAGGACCCCCCTCCTGGGAACCCGCGGTGGTCAAATCGGGGGTTAAATCGAAAAAATCCAGCCCCCCAGCCCCAGGGAGCACTGAAATTGGCCCCGATGAAAAATCCAAGATGGCGGCCATTCCCGGGCTCTGCCGACCCGGGAAAGGCCTAGCCATGCTGGGAGGAGTGGAGCCCGGGGCTAAATTTGCTTGTCCTGCCGAGGAGGGACCTTCCTCACCCGGCAGACAAGCAGTGCAGAGACCCTGCCGCGAAAAACGCGAGGAGGACAGCCCACAAGAAACACAGGCTGTCAGCAGGGACATAGCAACCTCGGCTGAGGATAAAAAACCTGAAAAAACAAAGCTTGATTGACAGCCTGCACAGCAGGAGAGAGCAGGCGGGAACCTGCTGCCTTCTGCTTCTCTGACTGCCGGTTCTAATCCTATACTGACCAGAAAAAGTTAAAAAAGCTGGTCAACTGCTGCAAATAAGTTAGAGGTAGGTGAGTACCTGCAACTTATTGAAAGTTAAAACTTTGAAACTCCTTTTTTTTTTTTATTGAGCGCAGCAGCGGGTTCAAAACCCACTCGGCAGCCAGAGGAGGAACGAGGCCCAGAGAGCGTCGGTCCCCACACCTGGAAGCGTACACGGACTCAGGACTAAGCAGGGAACCCCCTCCTGCAAAAGGGGACAAGCCCCCCTGAGCCGGGCAAGAGGTGGGAGACGGACGTCTCCCACACAAAAAGGCACTAAAGAAGGCAAAAATTCCTTCAGAGATTCACTTTCTATAATTTTTTTAAAAACATGAACCAAAAGACCTTGCCAGTGACTCTAATTATATGAGGCCGTGACTTTCCTATGTTAGCGCTGGTAGATTCGGGGGCCAGCGGAAATTTCCTCATGCAAGAGATCGCGGACCAGCTATCAATTCCTACTAGGCCTTGTCCAGTCCTGCTTGTACTTTCCTTGATCCATGGGGATCCTCTGCCAGGGAGGATCTCCATGGATCAATGTCACATTGAACCTGGCCATCAAGAACATATCTCCTTCGACATCATTCGAAAGGCCCACAGATACCCCCACAAGCAACTGCACCGAGGCTCGTGAGGGACTTCCTTCGCAATATGCCCAATATTCCAATGTATTTTCAAAAAAATGCAGCCAATACCTTGCGTCCTCACTGGGAATTTGACTGCGCGATTAACTTGACTCTGGGTTCTACCCCTCCGTATGGGAGGGTGTACCCTCTGTCCACACCGGACTATATCGACTATATCCGGGAAAACCTACAGAAAGGCTTCATCTGTCATTCCAACTATCTGGCTGGGGTCAGCTTCTTTTTCGTGGGGAAAAAGACGGCTCTCTCCGGCTGTGTAGTGATTACCGGGGCCTAAACGCCATTACAGTCAAGGATCGATACCCACTGCCTCTGATTTGACCGGTTACAGGGGGCCCAGGTCTTCTCTAAGTTGGACCTTCGAGGAACATATAATCTCGTCAGAATCAAGGAAGACGACGAATGGAAGACGGCGTTCAACACCAGGGATGGCCATTATGAATACCTAAAGAGCACAAAGAGCAAAGACTGCACTAAAAGATTATAGTTCAACCACAAAACATGCAGAAAAGTGTTGCATAGTCCATTTAAGTGTTCAAAAAATCCTTTTATTTATATGCATATGGCAACTCCATTGTTATCATTAATCTTTCTCCAAGGGGACCCCCGACACGGACCAGTGTTTCGCCGAGGCTGCGTCGGGAGGGACAGAAAAATTTTATCAACAAGTCTAAAAACAAAACATGAGAACGGACTATGTTAATGAATGGGCTACAATACCGACACGCCTTATATCTTCAAAGTTACAAAATCAAACATGTTATATACCGTAATATTACTTAATAGAGTTTTTCAAGGAGCGCGCACAGCAGTTATACGGGAAGGTTTTTAACAATAACCAAAAAGGCGCCAAAAACAACAGACCAATCAGCACACACAGGGGAACATCCAGTCAGAATCCAAACAATGTATAGCCAATCAAAATCAGGTAAAATAAGTCCATTCTAGTTGCTTGTTGAGTCCGTGTGGTGTGACAGTGATTAATATGTATATCCATTTCTGTTCTTTGTGAATGAGAAATTCTGAAAAATTACCTCAGCGATTTGGACAAGTAGGTGCTTCTAAAACAAAAAAGTACAAATCAGACACAGTGTGTGAAAACTGGACCCAATGGTCCATCAGTGGAGCATTTTCACGTAGATGCTTGATGTTAGATCTATGTTCAATAATCCTAGTTTTTATCTTCCTTACAGTTTTCCCTATGTACAGTTTTTGACACGGGCATCGAATTACAGTCAGAGAAATTCCTTAATGTATATTTTTTTCTAGAAATTGGGTGTTCAAAAGACGATATAACACTTGTGTATGGGCATACAGAACACTATCCACAAGGTTTGTGTTCTCCAGTAACCTGATGGTATGTCCGAGTTATATTCAAATCAGACATACCATCAGGATAATGCAAGGGCTAGGGGGCACTCCATGAAGTTAGCAAGTAGCAGATTTAAAACTAATTGGAGAAAATTATTTTTCACTAAACACACAATTAAGCTCTGGAATTGTTGCCAGAGGATGTGGTTAGTGCAGTTAGTGTAGCTGGGTTTAAAAAAGGTTTGGATAAGTTCTTGGAGGAGAAGACCATTAACTGCTATCAATCAAGTTGACTTAGGGAATAGCCATTGCTATTACTGGCATCAGTAGCATGGGATCTACTTAGTGTTTGTGTACTTGCTAGATACTTATAGCCTGGATTGACCACTGTTGGAAACAGGATGCTGGGCTTGATGGACCCTTGATTTGACTCAATTTGGCAATTTCTTATGTTCTTATGTTCTTATGAGTACCTGGTGTTTGAAGATCAGTTGAGTTTCTGCAGACTGAAAAGCATACGTGAACATTTGCAGTTAAATGCCCTTTTAAAAATGTACCTCATGGGAGGACTCAAGATGGCCGCCGGGTAAAGACGCTGTAAAAACCTCTTGCGGCATTTTCTTACCTATTATTGGATTTCCTGCATTTAAAATATGCCACACACAAAGCTGTTCAGCTTGGAGAAGAGACGACTGAGGGTGGATATGATAGAGGTCTTTAAGGTCCTGAGAGGTCTTGAACGAGTAGATGTGACTCGGTTATTTTCACTTTCGAATAACAGAAGGACTAGGGGGCATTCCATGAAGTTAGCAAGTAGCACATTTAAGACTAATCGGAGAAAATTCTTTTTCACTCAACGCACAATAAAGCTCTGGAATTTGTTGCCAGAGGATGTGGTTAGTGCAGTTAGTGTGGCTGGGTTCAAAAAAGGTTTGGATAAGTTCTTGGAGGAGAAGTCCATTAACAGCTACTAATCAAGTTTACTTAGGGAATAGCCACTGCTATTAATTGCATCAGTAGCATGGGATCTTCTTGGTGTTTGGGTAATTGCCAGGTTCTTGTGGCCTGGTTTTGGCCTCTGTTTGAAACAGGATGCTGGGCTTGATGGACCCTTGGTCTGACCCAGCATGGCAATTTCTTATGTTCTTAACTAAGAGGGGTAACAAGAAGCTCACCCTCAAGTGATCTCTCCTCTGAACCTTCATACAACATTAAGTCCCGGCGCACCAAAGAGACCCGTTCCCCCAGGCCAAATAACGCAGAGGCTCGTTGAGGCGGCAGTGTCTTTTCCTGTAAATTTACAGGAGAACTTGGGCATGCAGCAGTATCGGGTGACCCCGGGAGAGAAGATGGGACCCCAAAAATTTGGCGACATGAGAAGGAGAAAGGAAAGCGAGGAAGATTATAATCCCTGCGAAGAGGGAGCTACCCCCAGAACATCAGAACAAGGTAGGGGAACGGGCACAAGTATGAGCTGGGGAAAAATGAATCCAAAGGCTCTTGAACCAGAATGTATAAAATTTAATTCATCACCTACTACTATGGAAGGCATGTGTGGCACATTGAAATCTATTGAGTCCTCTCTGGCTCTGCTATCACAAATAACAATGGACACTAAAAATCAAGTATATTGTGGCTAGACTGCAGTAAGGGTAATAGGTGGACCCTTAGGCCGACCTGCAGGTGGATCACAGAGCAGGCCGGGAGGCGGAGTCAAGGCCTGGCAAGGTTTCACCCGGAGCCTGGAATCCCCCCGGGAGGGGCCCGTATGGACCCAGGCCCTTGGGACTTGAGTACGGCCAAGATAGTCCAGAGGGGCAAGTCTGTAGGTGGTCAGGAGCAAGGTGGAGTAGGACTCTGGAGACACAGCCCGCGGCAGGTAGATGAAGCCTGGACCGATGGCTAACTGGTAGGCAGAGCTGTGGGACCGCCCAAGGTAAGGCAACCTGGAACCTAGGCAGGCAGGTAGCTAGCAAAGTAGTTAGGCAAACCGGGTTCAGGACAGGCGGCAGGCTGGCAGGGAAGTCCGTGGCAAAACCGGAGTCAGGGCTGGCGGCAAGCTGGTAGAGACGTCCGTGAGTCAAACCGGGATCAGGATCCAAGGAGACAACGAGTATCAGCAAACAGGAACAGGAAGCAACTAGTCAGCAAGGAACCTCGTTGCAAGGCGTCTAGCGGAGGACTGGACGCCGCTTAAATCGGGAGCAGGGCGTGACGTCAGCGGGCGAGGCGGAGCCGGGCTTCCGGGTGCTGTGCGCTCAAGAAGGCCCCCCTCGCGCGCAAGGCCAGATGGGGATAGGCCTGTAATGGCGTCCTCCTCGTGGGAACTGTTCTGGCGGAGGCCTCGACGAGCCCAGACCTGAGCGGAATTCGGTGGGAACTGGAGAGAAGGTAAGCGGACCTGACCCCGAACATGAAAGGAGCGGTCGGGACCGCAACAAAGTCATGATAAATACCACCTTATTATCAACATACAATAAAAAATTAGAAGATGTAGATAAAAGAGTTATTGAAACAGAAAAGATAACTCAGAACTTGGTAAAATCAGAAATGATAGTAAACAGAAGATTGGAAAATCTGGAGAATGCCTCGAGAATTTGCAATCTAAGGGTGTTAAATTTCCCTGTGAACAATATAATCTCTCCAATGGAACTCTTTAAGACATATATGCAAAAGGTATTAGGAATTCCAGATCTGGCATTACCTGTAATTACAAAAATGTATTATCTTCCACAATTTGCTTCTAGAGATCAGGAAGAGAGAAATCAACCCCTGCAGTTGGATATTTCTGAAATATTGGAACTTTCTAATAAGGCAGAAGTTACCCAGAGCAGGCCAGTTTTAGTGACATTTGTGTTTATATCTGAATGTAATAATATCTTGAAAATGTTTTTTCGCAATAGGCAATCATTGTTCTATGGCCATAAGATCTGGATTTATCCAGATTTGACCAGATCTACACAAATAAAGAGAAAAGATTTTCTAATGTTGAGATCAGAAATAATGAAATTAGGAGCTGTTTGTATTACGCTATCCGTGTAAATGCTCTATAAATTATAATAATGCTAAGTCTTCTATGAGTAGGAACATTTAAGAACTTTTTTGGAATCCCATACCCAGACATAGCATACTTGTGGTTCGCAAATAGAGAAAAGGTCATGTTTAAATACTCGGCGACCTGATTAATATGATTATCTTTTTCTTTTGACTGATCAGCTCAGTGTTTGTAGTCCTCTCCCACATTTCCTCTATTTTGGTACAAGGACTGAAAAATTGAAATTTATTTCCTATGCATTGCTTAAATTGCACTGTATTACCCTAGCAAGATATATGCTTGTTATAAACATGTTAAAATTTTGAAAATTAAAAATTTTAAAAAAATTGTATCTCATACTATGTGTCATTGTCATGTAGTGAACTGTATGGGTCAAGCATACTTACAATCACATATCTCAAACAAACACTGGCACTTACCTGCCAAGGCTTAAAGTGTTTGATGTCCCCGCATGATCCATTGAAGAAAGGTCCTTCTCCAGGTTTACAAGAATGCATGGCATGTAGGGCATGAGCCACCACGTACACAGTGTTATAAGCATTATGCGTATACCTTAGGTTTGTCATATCAAAGAAACGAATATCAAGTGTCCTTGGATCTTCCTTCCCTGTGCAGAGTTTCCCTTTTCTGCTTAGTTCTTGAAGAGTGTCCAGGTCCATGTTGGGGTCAGCCCACCTGCAGCCAAAAGCTTTTTCCCAATACTCCCTAACAAAGATGTCTTCTGTAGTTCTGAAAGGATGAAGATCATAGAGGTAGTCTTTGAACCTTGGAATGTTGCCTGTAGGAATAGAGAATGCAATGGTTCCTTTAAGAGTTTTTGAGAACTCCTTTACGTTAAATGCTGTAGAGACAGACCACGCCTCTGTAGCAATCCAAACTTTCCCAGATATGTCACTCTTTGCAATTGCCAGCATCAATGGATAAAGGTTGATGCCACTGGAAAAGACTACGATGACTCTGGCTGTCATTTTCTTTACCACCTCCAAAATGTGCTGTATCTTCACTTGAGAGTAAAATAAGGGGATGTTTTCATGGAAGGCTACACAGACACCAGCCTTTATCAGCACTTCTTTTAGCATCTGACTCCCTATCTGTCCATAGTCATTGTCCTCAGCGAGGATTCCAACCCAGGTCCAACCGAAGAAGGTGATCAACCGGGCAATTCCCAGAGACTGGTACTCATCACTTTGAGTAGTGCGGAGGAAAGAAGGAAATCGACTTTTATCACTAAGAGTGGCTACAGAAGCGGAATAGCTGATCTAGAAGAATTTCATCAACAATATTAATTAGTTTTTCTAACACTTGATCATCAGTTATGAGAATGAGAATAACATGCATTTTTTCCCTCTTTTTCTTAAAGGTTATCTCAAGACATGCTAAAAGTTTTCCTTCCCTAATAGTGTCCCTTTGTCCAAAGGTAATCAAGCAATTTACCTCCACTTTCCATTCTACTTCTTGACAATGATTAATAGCAACCAAAATGACTTCCTGTACAGCCACATCTTCAATCTGGCTTTCGAAGGGTTCCAAAAAACAAATTATAATTATCTTTACAAATAACCAGAGCAGAAGGATATTCCATACCTGTGCATATTTGTAGACCCCCAGTAGCTGAGCCATAGTTATGGAAGTTCGAGACTTAGAATCTCCTAGCACCGCAGCTAATGGCGATGTTCCCCTGCAGGTGTAATTTGGGATGGGATCTTTGTACCCGGTGAGTTGCCACATTGTGCCTTGTAGAGACCGGGATGGATTATTACAGGAGTCATATATCCAGAACCCCAAGGTAATGTTGGGCACCAGGGTGCCATTTCTGTTAATTTCTTCCAAGGCAAATACCATGGCATGCATCTCCTGGTAAATACTTAACTGTAGTCTATAAAAACAACAGAAATGTGTGATATAAATGGAAGACAGGCAAATGTACATGTAATGGTGAAATTCTAATAGAGCACCCATCTGGTCATGCACAAATTCAGCTGATTTTCAAAAACAAGGTACCCGTATATATTCAGTTGAAATATCAACTTATTTTGCAGACAAAATTATGCATATACACTTAAATGAATACACAGGGACATTAACTTTCAAATGGGCGCACATATGCACATGTGCACTGATGCATGACCAGAGACGTGGCTGTTTTATAATATGTGCGCCTGTTATATAATAGGCTAGGTGTGTGTATATGGGCTCCTAATTTGAAGCTTGTGAGCTCACAGCAGGGTAAGTCAGTTTTGGATCATGCAAATGAGGGTATTTTATAACAGAGGCACTTCCAGCTGTGGACCAGTCTCACCAGTTTGTCCACCAGTTTGCCCATTTTTCTCCTTGCTCCTCTCAATCCCCCTGGTTTTTAGCATGCACTCCTCCCAGTTACTCCAAACCACACAAACCACTCACAGATGCCTGTATTTTTTTTATTTCCATCTCCTCCATAGCAGAAGTAAAGTTAGGAGGCACTGAACCTGGGGGCACACCCAGCCACATAGGTAAATGTGCGCACATCTCTTGGCCCTGCCCCAGAACACCCATGCCCCACTCATACCACCACCCTTTTTCCTCTGATGCGAGATGTGCATGCATTGGCACTTGTGCATGCATTCACCCGCTTTATAAAATAGGAGTGGGATCTGCCGGGTATTTGCTAGTGATCCGGATTGAACACTATCGGAGACCAATGCAGGACTTGATGGACCTTTGGTCTGACCCAGCATGGCACTTTTTATGTTCTAGAGGATATTTCTTGAGACTAAGAAGTAGCAGATTTAAATTAAATTTTAAAAGTCATTTTTTTTTAGTTAATGCACAATTAACAATTGTATGATGTTGCTGTCATGAAATTAATTACAATGGCATGGAAAAAGAAGCATGGGGAAAATAATCTGTCACTTACGTGTCACAAGGCTGGTTGCTGGGAGTCTCAGTGAAGGGAATCGGGGGGAGGTAGGTTTTAGCATTGTGAACAAACAAGACCGGCCCTATAATGATGTCCCCCTGCTTTATGTATCCTGTTACCTTTGCAGTGCTTGGCTGAGAGTTGACTTTAGCAGCATTATAAACAAGGATGGACAATATCAGGAAATAAGTCAGTGCCGTCAACATAATTTCCTGCATGGAGCTGTGGCAATCTCTGCCTGTCTTTCTTGCAGATTTTGCCTTGGGTGGAATGGAAAAAAGAACTTTGTTATCCCATGTGAATGTGAAAGAGTATGGCTAGGGTTAGAGTTAGCATCAGGTTTATGGTTATGTCTATTGTTAGGGTTAGAGTGAAGTTCAGGGTCATAGTCAGGATTAGAGTTAAGGTTAGATTTTGAGATGAAGTTAGAAAGAGGATTATAGATATGATTAGGGTTAGAGTGAAGGTTAGGATCAAAGTCAGGGTTAAGTGAAGGCTCAGTGTAAGGGTAAGGGATAGGTTTTGAGATAGGGCTAGGATTAGGGTTAGGGGTGGTCATAGGTTCTGTGAAGGATTCCATCATTGAAGGCCTGATTTATAAAGTGTTTTTGGCTAAGATTAAAAAAGAGGAGTGAAATTTCTTAAAAATGACTTGCAAAGTCTAATAAATGAGTAACTCTATTCCTAAGACTGCTTTTTAGAAAACATGCATCAAAAAACTATAAATATTGCAGGGACAAGGTTCAAAGCCCTTTACATGGGTGACAGATAACTTACTCAGTTAAACTGCCTCTCTGAAACTGCCCTCCCTCAACCCATCTACACGTGCACGTGTTCTTCAGCAAGCTACATTTAAGGGAGGTGTTCCTTGGGGTTTGTTTTGGGCAGGATCAGAAAATAAGTCATAAAATGCCAGTGCAGATGTCCCCAGGTCCTTTTTCCCAGTGTGAAAGATCATGAATGTCCTTCCTCATTGAGAACCAATGTCAAGTTCACAGGTAAAATGTGGCCATGTACTTTGCCCTCCACTCTAGTCTCCAGCCTCCATGGATGCAGATTACCGACTTTTGGTAAAGGTACTGCTATTGTTTATCATTTATTTTCAAAT
The DNA here is from genome assembly GCF_901001135.1 of Rhinatrema bivittatum. Taxonomy (NCBI): domain Eukaryota; kingdom Metazoa; phylum Chordata; class Amphibia; order Gymnophiona; family Rhinatrematidae; genus Rhinatrema; species Rhinatrema bivittatum. The sequence goes on from NC_042633.1 coordinate 7,533,407, forward strand.
AAATTATTA